>NW_028240234.1:0-77500 GCF_028749965.1 Puma concolor | reverse complement strand
CGGGGAGCGGGGAGCGGACCCCTTGTGAAGTGCCGTGGGGTGTGCGGGCTCGGGGGGGGGGCGGGGCGGGGCGGGGCGGGGCCAGGCTAGGCCAGGCCAGGCCGCTTTGCCGGCCCGGGAGGGGCTGAGGGAGCAGTGGCCGCCGGGGTGTGTTTGGCCCCCGGAGCCGCGCTCCCCTCCCCGGGGAGAGAGGGACACACGGAGGGAGGGGGAGGGGCGGCGGGCGCCAAAGGAGAGGTCAAGGAGGCCAGAGGCAACAGGCAACAGGCAAAAGGCAAAAGCCTACAGCACCCGGTATTCCCAGGCGGTCTCCCATCCAAGTACTAACCAGGCCCGACCCTGCTTAGCTTCCGAGATCAGACGAGATCGGGCGCGTTCAGGGTGGTATGGCCGTAGACGCCGGCGGCTGCCGCTGGGCGCCTCAAGAGCCTGCTCCACGCATCCCAAGCCCAGCGGGTGCCGCGCTTCACCCATGCACGCGCCTGCCTGCCTGCCTGCCTGCCTGCCTGCCTGGCTGCCTGCCTCGCTGCCGCCGCCCTCCGCCGCGGGCCCCGGGCGGGTGGCGGAGGCGGCGCAAGAGGACCCTGGCAAGGCGCTGTGGCGCAAGCCCCGGCCTTCACCGATCCCGGGACTCTGGCAGACTGCTCCCGGCTTGGCCCCACGCCCGCCTCCGCTTCCATCCCGCACCGCACCGCACCGCACCGCACCGCACCGCACCGCACCACGTCGGGCCGCTCACTGGGAAGAGGGTGGAAGCGAGCGTGGGGCATCAGGCCGGCCGTGCCTTCTGGGCGCCCCCCCTCCCGCCGGGTTCTCAGCGCCTCCTCCCCAGTCGCAGGGCGAGCGCAGCCAGCCCGGAGGCCCCAGCGCCCCCACAGAACATCACCAGCGCGAGCCCGCAGCCCTAGCTGGGCCTCGCGAAACGCCGGGGGCCCTGGGGATGGGGGCTGGAGGGAGGGAAGAGGTCCGGGACCCAGGGAGCCCAGTCCTGTGGCGGAGTCTGTGTTTGGGGTCTCGCTGCCCCGCCCGCTCCTGTGTTTTTGGATCCACCCACCCAGCCCCCACCCTCCAGTCCCCAGGCGCCAGCCCCCGGTCCCGCCCTCGCCGCACCCCCCCACCCCTCCGTGCGGGTGCAGTGTCAGGAAAGGTGCAAAGCTGGGGCGTGGCTTCCAGCCGGTGCAGTGGGATTTCGCCCGGTGCGGGGAGCAGGGAGCGGGGAGCGGACCCCTTGTGAAGTGCCGTGGGGTGTGCGGGCTCGGGGGGGGGGCGGGGCGGGGCGGGGCGGGGCCAGGCTAGGCCAGGCCAGGCCGCTTTGCCGGCCCGGGAGGGGCTGAGGGAGCAGTGGCCGCCGGGGTGTGTTTGGCCCCCGGAGCCGCGCTCCCCTCCCCGGGGAGAGAGGGACACACGGAGGGAGGGGGAGGGGCGGCGGGCGCCAAAGGAGAGGTCAAGGAGGCCAGAGGCAACAGGCAACAGGCAAAAGGCAAAAGCCTACAGCACCCGGTATTCCCAGGCGGTCTCCCATCCAAGTACTAACCAGGCCCGACCCTGCTTAGCTTCCGAGATCAGACGAGATCGGGCGCGTTCAGGGTGGTATGGCCGTAGACGCCGGCGGCTGCCGCTGGGCGCCTCAAGAGCCTGCTCCACGCATCCCAAGCCCAGCGGGTGCCGCGCTTCACCCATGCACGCGCCTGCCTGCCTGCCTGCCTGCCTGCCTGGCTGCCTGCCTCGCTGCCGCCGCCCTCCGCCGCGGGCCCCGGGCGGGTGGCGGAGGCGGCGCAAGAGGACCCTGGCAAGGCGCTGTGGCGCAAGCCCCGGCCTTCACCGATCCCGGGACTCTGGCAGACTGCTCCCGGCTTGGCCCCACGCCCGCCTCCGCTTCCATCCCGCACCGCACCGCACCGCACCGCACCACGTCGGGCCGCTCACTGGGAAGAGGGTGGAAGCGAGCGTGGGGCATCAGGCCGGCCGTGCCTTCTGGGCGCCCCCCCTCCCGCCGGGTTCTCAGCGCCTCCTCCCCAGTCGCAGGGCGAGCGCAGCCAGCCCGGAGGCCCCAGCGCCCCCACAGAACATCACCAGCGCGAGCCCGCAGCCCT
The DNA here is from genome assembly GCF_028749965.1 of Puma concolor. Lineage (NCBI taxonomy): Eukaryota > Metazoa > Chordata > Mammalia > Carnivora > Felidae > Puma > Puma concolor. The sequence goes on along the minus strand of NW_028240234.1, from coordinate 75,407 downwards.
AGCTGGGCCTCGCGAAACGCCGGGGGCCCTGGGGATGGGGGCTGGAGGGAGGGAAGAGGTCCGGGACCCAGGGAGCCCAGTCCTGTGGCGGAGTCTGTGTTTGGGGTCTCGCTGCCCCGCCCGCTCCTGTGTTTTTGGATCCACCCACCCAGCCCCCACCCTCCAGTCCCCAGGCGCCAGCCCCCGGTCCCGCCCTCGCCGCACCCCCCCACCCCTCCGTGCGGGTGCAGTGTCAGGAAAGGTGCAAAGCTGGGGCGTGGCTTCCAGCCGGTGCAGTGGGATTTCGCCCGGTGCGGGGAGCGGGGAGCGGGGAGCGGACCCCTTGTGAAGTGCCGTGGGGTGTGCGGGCTCGGGGGGGGGGCGGGGCGGGGCGGGGCGGGGCCAGGCTAGGCCAGGCCAGGCCGCTTTGCCGGCCCGGGAGGGGCTGAGGGAGCAGTGGCCGCCGGGGTGTGTTTGGCCCCCGGAGCCGCGCTCCCCTCCCCGGGGAGAGAGGGACACACGGAGGGAGGGGGAGGGGCGGCGGGCGCCAAAGGAGAGGTCAAGGAGGCCAGAGGCAACAGGCAACAGGCAAAAGGCAAAAGCCTACAGCACCCGGTATTCCCAGGCGGTCTCCCATCCAAGTACTAACCAGGCCCGACCCTGCTTAGCTTCCGAGATCAGACGAGATCGGGCGCGTTCAGGGTGGTATGGCCGTAGACGCCGGCGGCTGCCGCTGGGCGCCTCAAGAGCCTGCTCCACGCATCCCAAGCCCAGCGGGTGCCGCGCTTCACCCATGCACGCGCCTGCCTGCCTGCCTGCCTGCCTGCCTGCCTGGCTGCCTGCCTCGCTGCCGCCGCCCTCCGCCGCGGGCCCCGGGCGGGTGGCGGAGGCGGCGCAAGAGGACCCTGGCAAGGCGCTGTGGCGCAAGCCCCGGCCTTCACCGATCCCGGGACTCTGGCAGACTGCTCCCGGCTTGGCCCCACGCCCGCCTCCGCTTCCATCCCGCACCGCACCGCACCGCACCGCACCGCACCGCACCGCACCGCACCACGTCGGGCCGCTCACTGGGAAGAGGGTGGAAGCGAGCGTGGGGCATCAGGCCGGCCGTGCCTTCTGGGCGCCCCCCCTCCCGCCGGGTTCTCAGCGCCTCCTCCCCAGTCGCAGGGCGAGCGCAGCCAGCCCGGAGGCCCCAGCGCCCCCACAGAACATCACCAGCGCGAGCCCGCAGCCCTAGCTGGGCCTCGCGAAACGCCGGGGGCCCTGGGGATGGGGGCTGGAGGGAGGGAAGAGGTCCGGGACCCAGGGAGCCCAGTCCTGTGGCGGAGTCTGTGTTTGGGGTCTCGCTGCCCCGCCCGCTCCTGTGTTTTTGGATCCACCCACCCAGCCCCCACCCTCCAGTCCCCAGGCGCCAGCCCCCGGTCCCGCCCTCGCCGCACCCCCCCACCCCTCCGTGCGGGTGCAGTGTCAGGAAAGGTGCAAAGCTGGGGCGTGGCTTCCAGCCGGTGCAGTGGGATTTCGCCCGGTGCGGGGAGCGGGGAGCGGGGAGCGGACCCCTTGTGAAGTGCCGTGGGGTGTGCGGGCTCGGGGGGGGGGGCGGGGCGGGGCGGGGCGGGGCCAGGCTAGGCCAGGCCAGGCCGCTTTGCCGGCCCGGGAGGGGCTGAGGGAGCAGTGGCCGCCGGGGTGTGTTTGGCCCCCGGAGCCGCGCTCCCCTCCCCGGGGAGAGAGGGACACACGGAGGGAGGGGGAGGGGCGGCGGGCGCCAAAGGAGAGGTCAAGGAGGCCAGAGGCAACAGGCAACAGGCAAAAGGCAAAAGCCTACAGCACCCGGTATTCCCAGGCGGTCTCCCATCCAAGTACTAACCAGGCCCGACCCTGCTTAGCTTCCGAGATCAGACGAGATCGGGCGCGTTCAGGGTGGTATGGCCGTAGACGCCGGCGGCTGCCGCTGGGCGCCTCAAGAGCCTGCTCCACGCATCCCAAGCCCAGCGGGTGCCGCGCTTCACCCATGCACGCGCCTGCCTGCCTGCCTGCCTGCCTGCCTGCCTGGCTGCCTGCCTCGCTGCCGCCGCCCTCCGCCGCGGGCCCCGGGCGGGTGGCGGAGGCGGCGCAAGAGGACCCTGGCAAGGCGCTGTGGCGCAAGCCCCGGCCTTCACCGATCCCGGGACTCTGGCAGACTGCTCCCGGCTTGGCCCCACGCCCGCCTCCGCTTCCATCCCGCACCGCACCGCACCGCACCGCACCGCACCGCACCGCACCACGTCGGGCCGCTCACTGGGAAGAGGGTGGAAGCGAGCGTGGGGCATCAGGCCGGCCGTGCCTTCTGGGCGCCCCCCCTCCCGCCGGGTTCTCAGCGCCTCCTCCCCAGTCGCAGGGCGAGCGCAGCCAGCCCGGAGGCCCCAGCGCCCCCACAGAACATCACCAGCGCGAGCCCGCAGCCCTAGCTGGGCCTCGCGAAACGCCGGGGGCCCTGGGGATGGGGGCTGGAGGGAGGGAAGAGGTCCGGGACCCAGGGAGCCCAGTCCTGTGGCGGAGTCTGTGTTTGGGGTCTCGCTGCCCCGCCCGCTCCTGTGTTTTTGGATCCACCCACCCAGCCCCCACCCTCCAGTCCCCAGGCGCCAGCCCCCGGTCCCGCCCTCGCCGCACCCCCGCACCCCTCCGTGCGGGTGCAGTGTCAGGAAAGGTGCAAAGCTGGGGCGTGGCTTCCAGCCGGTGCAGTGGGATTTCGCCCGGTGCGGGGAGCAGGGAGCGGGGAGCGGACCCCTTGTGAAGTGCCTTGGGGTGTGCGGGCTCGGGGGGGGGGCGGGGCGGGGCGGGGCGGGGCCAGGCTAGGCCAGGCCAGGCCGCTTTGCCGGCCCGGGAGGGGCTGAGGGAGCAGTGGCCGCCGGGGTGTGTTTGGCCCCCGGAGCCGCGCTCCCCTCCCCGGGGAGAGAGGGACACACGGAGGGAGGGGGAGGGGCGGCGGGCGCCAAAGGAGAGGTCAAGGAGGCCAGAGGCAACAGGCAACAGGCAAAAGGCAAAAGCCTACAGCACCCGGTATTCCCAGGCGGTCTCCCATCCAAGTACTAACCAGGCCCGACCCTGCTTAGCTTCCGAGATCAGACGAGATCGGGCGCGTTCAGGGTGGTATGGCCGTAGACGCCGGCGGCTGCCGCTGGGCGCCTCAAGAGCCTGCTCCACGCATCCCAAGCCCAGCGGGTGCCGCGCTTCACCCATGCACGCGCCTGCCTGCCTGCCTGCCTGCCTGCCTGGCTGCCTGCCTCGCTGCCGCCGCCCTCCGCCGCGGGCCCCGGGCGGGTGGCGGAGGCGGCGCAAGAGGACCCTGGCAAGGCGCTGTGGCGCAAGCCCCGGCCTTCACCGATCCCGGGACTCTGGCAGACTGCTCCCGGCTTGGCCCCACGCCCGCCTCCGCTTCCATCCCGCACCGCACCGCACCGCACCGCACCGCACCGCACCACGTCGGGCCGCTCACTGGGAAGAGGGTGGAAGCGAGCGTGGGGCATCAGGCCGGCCGTGCCTTCTGGGCGCCCCCCCTCCCGCCGGGTTCTCAGCGCCTCCTCCCCAGTCGCAGGGCGAGCGCAGCCAGCCCGGAGGCCCCAGCGCCCCCACAGAACATCACCAGCGCGAGCCCGCAGCCCTAGCTGGGCCTCGCGAAACGCCGGGGGCCCTGGGGATGGGGGCTGGAGGGAGGGAAGAGGTCCGGGACCCAGGGAGCCCAGTCCTGTGGCGGAGTCTGTGTTTGGGGTCTCGCTGCCCCGCCCGCTCCTGTGTTTTTGGATCCACCCACCCAGCCCCCACCCTCCAGTCCCCAGGCGCCAGCCCCCGGTCCCGCCCTCGCCGCACCCCCCCACCCCTCCGTGCGGGTGCAGTGTCAGGAAAGGTGCAAAGCTGGGGCGTGGCTTCCAGCCGGTGCAGTGGGATTTCGCCCGGTGCGGGGAGCGGGGAGCGGGGAGCGGACCCCTTGTGAAGTGCCGTGGGGTGTGCGGGCTCGGGGGGGCGGGGCGGGGCGGGGCCAGGCTAGGCCAGGCCAGGCCGCTTTGCCGGCCCGGGAGGGGCTGAGGGAGCAATGGCCGCCGGGGTGTGTTTGGCCCCCGGAGCCGCGCTCCCCTCCCCGGGGAGAGAGGGACACACGGAGGGAGGGGGAGGGGCGGCGGGCGCCAAAGGAGAGGTCAAGGAGGCCAGAGGCAACAGGCAACAGGCAAAAGGCAAAAGCCTACAGCACCCGGTATTCCCAGGCGGTCTCCCATCCAAGTACTAACCAGGCCCGACCCTGCTTAGCTTCCGAGATCAGACGAGATCGGGCGCGTTCAGGGTGGTATGGCCGTAGACGCCGGCGGCTGCCGCTGGGCGCCTCAAGAGCCTGCTCCACGCATCCCAAGCCCAGCGGGTGCCGCGCTTCACCCATGCACGCGCCTGCCTGCCTGCCTGCCTGCCTGCCTGCCTGGCTGCCTGCCTCGCTGCCGCCGCCCTCCGCCGCGGGCCCCGGGCGGGTGGCGGAGGCGGCGCAAGAGGACCCTGGCAAGGCGCTGTGGCGCAAGCCCCGGCCTTCACCGATCCCGGGACTCTGGCAGACTGCTCCCGGCTTGGCCCCACGCCCGCCTCCGCTTCCATCCCGCACCGCACCGCACCGCACCGCACCGCACCGCACCACGTCGGGCCGCTCACTGGGAAGAGGGTGGAAGCGAGCGTGGGGCATCAGGCCGGCCGTGCCTTCTGGGCGCCCCCCCTCCCGCCGGGTTCTCAGCGCCTCCTCCCCAGTCGCAGGGCGAGCGCAGCCAGCCCGGAGGCCCCAGCGCCCCCACAGAACATCACCAGCGCGAGCCCGCAGCCCTAGCTGGGCCTCGCGAAACGCCGGGGGCCCTGGGGATGGGGGCTGGAGGGAGGGAAGAGGTCCGGGACCCAGGGAGCCCAGTCCTGTGGCGGAGTCTGTGTTTGGGGTCTCGCTGCCCCGCCCGCTCCTGTGTTTTTGGATCCACCCACCCAGCCCCCACCCTCCAGTCCCCAGGCGCCAGCCCCCGGTCCCGCCCTCGCCGCACCCCCCCACCCCTCCGTGCGGGTGCAGTGTCAGGAAAGGTGCAAAGCTGGGGCGTGGCTTCCAGCCGGTGCAGTGGGATTTCGCCCGGTGCGGGGAGCGGGGAGCGGGGAGCGGACCCCTTGTGAAGTGCCGTGGGGTGTGCGGGCTCGGGGGGGGGGCGGGGCGGGGCGGGGCGGGGCCAGGCTAGGCCAGGCCAGGCCGCTTTGCCGGCCCGGGAGGGGCTGAGGGAGCAGTGGCCGCCGGGGTGTGTTTGGCTCCCGGAGCCGCGCTCCCCTCCCCGGGGAGAGAGGGACACACGGAGGGAGGGGGAGGGGCGGCGGGCGCCAAAGGAGAGGTCAAGGAGGCCAGAGGCAACAGGCAACAGGCAAAAGGCAAAAGCCTACAGCACCCGGTATTCCCAGGCGGTCTCCCATCCAAGTACTAACCAGGCCCGACCCTGCTTAGCTTCCGAGATCAGACGAGATCGGGCGCGTTCAGGGTGGTATGGCCGTAGACGCCGGCGGCTGCCGCTGGGCGCCTCAAGAGCCTGCTCCACGCATCCCAAGCCCAGCGGGTGCCGCGCTTCACCCATGCACGCGCCTGCCTGCCTGCCTGCCTGCCTGCCTGCCTGGCTGCCTGCCTCGCTGCCGCCGCCCTCCGCCGCGGGCCCCGGGCGGGTGGCGGAGGCGGCGCAAGAGGACCCTGGCAAGGCGCTGTGGCGCAAGCCCCGGCCTTCACCGATCCCGGGACTCTGGCAGACTGCTCCCGGCTTGGCCCCACGCCCGCCTCCGCTTCCATCCCGCACCGCACCGCACCGCACCGCACCACGTCGGGCCGCTCACTGGGAAGAGGGTGGAAGCGAGCGTGGGGCATCAGGCCGGCCGTGCCTTCTGGGCGCCCCCCCTCCCGCCGGGTTCTCAGCGCCTCCTCCCCAGTCGCAGGGCGAGCGCAGCCAGCCCGGAGGCCCCAGCGCCCCCACAGAACATCACCAGCGCGAGCCCGCAGCCCTAGCTGGGCCTCGCGAAACGCCGGGGGCCCTGGGGATGGGGGCTGGAGGGAGGGAAGAGGTCCGGGACCCAGGGAGCCCAGTCCTGTGGCGGAGTCTGTGTTTGGGGTCTCGCTGCCCCGCCCGCTCCTGTGTTTTTGGATCCACCCACCCAGCCCCCACCCTCCAGTCCCCAGGCGCCAGCCCCCGGTCCCGCCCTCGCCGCACCCCCCCACCCCTCCGTGCGGGTGCAGTGTCAGGAAAGGTGCAAAGCTGGGGCGTGGCTTCCAGCCGGTGCAGTGGGATTTCGCCCGGTGCGGGGAGCGGGGAGCGGGGAGCGGACCCCTTGTGAAGTGCCGTGGGGTGTGCGGGCTCGGGGGGGGGGCGGGGCGGGGCGGGGCGGGGCCAGGCTAGGCCAGGCCAGGCCGCTTTGCCGGCCCGGGAGGGGCTGAGGGAGCAGTGGCCGCCGGGGTGTGTTTGGCCCCCGGAGCCGCGCTCCCCTCCCCGGGGAGAGAGGGACACACGGAGGGAGGGGGAGGGGCGGCGGGCGCCAAAGGAGAGGTCAAGGAGGCCAGAGGCAACAGGCAACAGGCAAAAGGCAAAAGCCTACAGCACCCGGTATTCCCAGGCGGTCTCCCATCCAAGTACTAACCAGGCCCGACCCTGCTTAGCTTCCGAGATCAGACGAGATCGGGCGCGTTCAGGGTGGTATGGCCGTAGACGCCGGCGGCTGCCGCTGGGCGCCTCAAGAGCCTGCTCCACGCATCCCAAGCCCAGCGGGTGCCGCGCTTCACCCATGCACGCGCCTGCCTGCCTGCCTGCCTGCCTGCCTGCCTGGCTGCCTGCCTCGCTGCCGCCGCCCTCCGCCGCGGGCCCCGGGCGGGTGGCGGAGGCGGCGCAAGAGGACCCTGGCAAGGCGCTGTGGCGCAAGCCCCGGCCTTCACCGATCCCGGGACTCTGGCAGACTGCTCCCGGCTTGGCCCCACGCCCGCCTCCGCTTCCATCCCGCACCGCACCGCACCGCACCGCACCGCACCGCACCGCACCACGTCGGGCCGCTCACTGGGAAGAGGGTGGAAGCGAGCGTGGGGCATCAGGCCGGCCGTGCCTTCTGGGCGCCCCCCCTCCCGCCGGGTTCTCAGCGCCTCCTCCCCAGTCGCAGGGCGAGCGCAGCCAGCCCGGAGGCCCCAGCGCCCCCACAGAACATCACCAGCGCGAGCCCGCAGCCCTAGCTGGGCCTCGCGAAACGCCGGGGGCCCTGGGGATGGGGGCTGGAGGGAGGGAAGAGGTCCGGGACCCAGGGAGCCCAGTCCTGTGGCGGAGTCTGTGTTTGGGGTCTCGCTGCCCCGCCCGCTCCTGTGTTTTTGGATCCACCCACCCAGCCCCCACCCTCCAGTCCCCAGGCGCCAGCCCCCGGTCCCGCCCTCGCCGCACCCCCCCACCCCTCCGTGCGGGTGCAGTGTCAGGAAAGGTGCAAAGCTGGGGCGTGGCTTCCAGCCGGTGCAGTGGGATTTCGCCCGGTGCGGGGAGCGGGGAGCGGGGAGCGGACCCCTTGTGAAGTGCCGTGGGGTGTGCGGGCTCGGGGGGGGGGCGGGGCGGGGCGGGGCGGGGCCAGGCTAGGCCAGGCCAGGCCGCTTTGCCGGCCCGGGAGGGGCTGAGGGAGCAGTGGCCGCCGGGGTGTGTTTGGCCCCCGGAGCCGCGCTCCCCTCCCCGGGGAGAGAGGGACACACGGAGGGAGGGGGAGGGGCGGCGGGCGCCAAAGGAGAGGTCAAGGAGGCCAGAGGCAACAGGCAACAGGCAAAAGGCAAAAGCCTACAGCACCCGGTATTCCCAGGCGGTCTCCCATCCAAGTACTAACCAGGCCCGACCCTGCTTAGCTTCCGAGATCAGACGAGATCGGGCGCGTTCAGGGTGGTATGGCCGTAGACGCCGGCGGCTGCCGCTGGGCGCCTCAAGAGCCTGCTCCACGCATCCCAAGCCCAGCGGGTGCCGCGCTTCACCCATGCACGCGCCTGCCTGCCTGCCTGCCTGCCTGCCTGGCTGCCTGCCTCGCTGCCGCCGCCCTCCGCCGCGGGCCCCGGGCGGGTGGCGGAGGCGGCGCAAGAGGACCCTGGCAAGGCGCTGTGGCGCAAGCCCCGGCCTTCACCGATCCCGGGACTCTGGCAGACTGCTCCCGGCTTGGCCCCACGCCCGCCTCCGCTTCCATCCCGCACCGCACCGCACCGCACCGCACCGCACCACGTCGGGCCGCTCACTGGGAAGAGGGTGGAAGCGAGCGTGGGGCATCAGGCCGGCCGTGCCTTCTGGGCGCCCCCCCTCCCGCCGGGTTCTCAGCGCCTCCTCCCCAGTCGCAGGGCGAGCGCAGCCAGCCCGGAGGCCCCAGCGCCCCCACAGAACATCACCAGCGCGAGCCCGCAGCCCTAGCTGGGCCTCGCGAAACGCCGGGGGCCCTGGGGATGGGGGCTGGAGGGAGGGAAGAGGTCCGGGACCCAGGGAGCCCAGTCCTGTGGCGGAGTCTGTGTTTGGGGTCTCGCTGCCCCGCCCGCTCCTGTGTTTTTGGATCCACCCACCCAGCCCCCACCCTCCAGTCCCCAGGCGCCAGCCCCCGGTCCCGCCCTCGCCGCACCCCCCCACCCCTCCGTGCGGGTGCAGTGTCAGGAAAGGTGCAAAGCTGGGGCGTGGCTTCCAGCCGGTGCAGTGGGATTTCGCCCGGTGCGGGGAGCGGGGAGCGGGGAGCGGACCCCTTGTGAAGTGCCGTGGGGTGTGCGGGCTCGGGGGGGGGGCGGGGCGGGGCGGGGCGGGGCCAGGCTAGGCCAGGCCAGGCCGCTTTGCCGGCCCGGGAGGGGCTGAGGGAGCAGTGGCCGCCGGGGTGTGTTTGGCTCCCGGAGCCGCGCTCCCCTCCCCGGGGAGAGAGGGACACACGGAGGGAGGGGGAGGGGCGGCGGGCGCCAAAGGAGAGGTCAAGGAGGCCAGAGGCAACAGGCAACAGGCAAAAGGCAAAAGCCTACAGCACCCGGTATTCCCAGGCGGTCTCCCATCCAAGTACTAACCAGGCCCGACCCTGCTTAGCTTCCGAGATCAGACGAGATCGGGCGCGTTCAGGGTGGTATGGCCGTAGACGCCGGCGGCTGCCGCTGGGCGCCTCAAGAGCCTGCTCCACGCATCCCAAGCCCAGCGGGTGCCGCGCTTCACCCATGCACGCGCCTGCCTGCCTGCCTGCCTGCCTGCCTGCCTGGCTGCCTGCCTCGCTGCCGCCGCCCTCCGCCGCGGGCCCCGGGCGGGTGGCGGAGGCGGCGCAAGAGGACCCTGGCAAGGCGCTGTGGCGCAAGCCCCGGCCTTCACCGATCCCGGGACTCTGGCAGACTGCTCCCGGCTTGGCCCCACGCCCGCCTCCGCTTCCATCCCGCACCGCACCGCACCGCACCGCACCACGTCGGGCCGCTCACTGGGAAGAGGGTGGAAGCGAGCGTGGGGCATCAGGCCGGCCGTGCCTTCTGGGCGCCCCCCCTCCCGCCGGGTTCTCAGCGCCTCCTCCCCAGTCGCAGGGCGAGCGCAGCCAGCCCGGAGGCCCCAGCGCCCCCACAGAACATCACCAGCGCGAGCCCGCAGCCCTAGCTGGGCCTCGCGAAACGCCGGGGGCCCTGGGGATGGGGGCTGGAGGGAGGGAAGAGGTCCGGGACCCAGGGAGCCCAGTCCTGTGGCGGAGTCTGTGTTTGGGGTCTCGCTGCCCCGCCCGCTCCTGTGTTTTTGGATCCACCCACCCAGCCCCCACCCTCCAGTCCCCAGGCGCGAGCCCCCGGTCCCGCCCTCGCCGCACCCCCCCACCCCTCCGTGCGGGTGCAGTGTCAGGAAAGGTGCAAAGCTGGGGCGTGGCTTCCAGCCGGTGCAGTGGGATTTCGCCCGGTGCGGGGAGCGGGGAGCGGGGAGCGGACCCCTTGTGAAGTGCCGTGGGGTGTGCGGGCTCGGGGGGGGGGCGGGGCGGGGCGGGGCGGGGCCAGGCTAGGCCAGGCCAGGCCGCTTTGCCGGCCCGGGAGGGGCTGAGGGAGCAGTGGCCGCCGGGGTGTGTTTGGCCCCCGGAGCCGCGCTCCCCTCCCCGGGGAGAGAGGGACACACGGAGGGAGGGGGAGGGGCGGTGGGCGCCAAAGGAGAGGTCAAGGAGGCCAGAGGCAACAGGCAACAGGCAAAAGGCAAAAGCCTACAGCACCCGGTATTCCCAGGCGGTCTCCCATCCAAGTACTAACCAGGCCCGACCCTGCTTAGCTTCCGAGATCAGACGAGATCGGGCGCGTTCAGGGTGGTATGGCCGTAGACGCCGGCGGCTGCCGCTGGGCGCCTCAAGAGCCTGCTCCACGCATCCCAAGCCCAGCGGGTGCCGCGCTTCACCCATGCACGCGCCTGCCTGCCTGCCTGCCTGCCTGCCTGGCTGCCTGCCTCGCTGCCGCCGCCCTCCGCCGCGGGCCCCGGGCGGGTGGCGGAGGCGGCGCAAGAGGACCCTGGCAAGGCGCTGTGGCGCAAGCCCCGGCCTTCACCGATCCCGGGACTCTGGCAGACTGCTCCCGGCTTGGCCCCACGCCCGCCTCCGCTTCCATCCCGCACCGCACCGCACCGCACCGCACCGCACCACGTCGGGCCGCTCACTGGGAAGAGGGTGGAAGCGAGCGTGGGGCATCAGGCCGGCCGTGCCTTCTGGGCGCCCCCCCTCCCGCCGGGTTCTCAGCGCCTCCTCCCCAGTCGCAGGGCGAGCGCAGCCAGCCCGGAGGCCCCAGCGCCCCCACAGAACATCACCAGCGCGAGCCCGCAGCCCTAGCTGGGCCTCGCGAAACGCCGGGGGCCCTGGGGATGGGGGCTGGAGGGAGGGAAGAGGTCCGGGACCCAGGGAGCCCAGTCCTGTGGCGGAGTCTGTGTTTGGGGTCTCGCTGCCCCGCCCGCTCCTGTGTTTTTGGATCCACCCACCCAGCCCCCACCCTCCAGTCCCCAGGCGCCAGCCCCCGGTCCCGCCCTCGCCGCACCCCCCCACCCCTCCGTGCGGGTGCAGTGTCAGGAAAGGTGCAAAGCTGGGGCGTGGCTTCCAGCCGGTGCAGTGGGATTTCGCCCGGTGCGGGGAGCGGGGAGCGGGGAGCGGACCCCTTGTGAAGTGCCGTGGGGTGTGCGGGCTCGGGGGGGGGGCGGGGCGGGGCGGGGCGGGGCCAGGCTAGGCCAGGCCAGGCCGCTTTGCCGGCCCGGGAGGGGCTGAGGGAGCAGTGGCCGCCGGGGTGTGTTTGGCTCCCGGAGCCGCGCTCCCCTCCCCGGGGAGAGAGGGACACACGGAGGGAGGGGGAGGGGCGGCGGGCGCCAAAGGAGAGGTCAAGGAGGCCAGAGGCAACAGGCAACAGGCAAAAGGCAAAAGCCTACAGCACCCGGTATTCCCAGGCGGTCTCCCATCCAAGTACTAACCAGGCCCGACCCTGCTTAGCTTCCGAGATCAGACGAGATCGGGCGCGTTCAGGGTGGTATGGCCGTAGACGCCGGCGGCTGCCGCTGGGCGCCTCAAGAGCCTGCTCCACGCATCCCAAGCCCAGCGGGTGCCGCGCTTCACCCATGCACGCGCCTGCCTGCCTGCCTGCCTGCCTGCCTGCCTGGCTGCCTGCCTCGCTGCCGCCGCCCTCCGCCGCGGGCCCCGGGCGGGTGGCGGAGGCGGCGCAAGAGGACCCTGGCAAGGCGCTGTGGCGCAAGCCCCGGCCTTCACCGATCCCGGGACTCTGGCAGACTGCTCCCGGCTTGGCCCCACGCCCGCCTCCGCTTCCATCCCGCACCGCACCGCACCGCACCGCACCACGTCGGGCCGCTCACTGGGAAGAGGGTGGAAGCGAGCGTGGGGCATCAGGCCGGCCGTGCCTTCTGGGCGCCCCCCCTCCCGCCGGGTTCTCAGCGCCTCCTCCCCAGTCGCAGGGCGAGCGCAGCCAGCCCGGAGGCCCCAGCGCCCCCACAGAACATCACCAGCGCGAGCCCGCAGCCCTAGCTGGGCCTCGCGAAACGCCGGGGGCCCTGGGGATGGGGGCTGGAGGGAGGGAAGAGGTCCGGGACCCAGGGAGCCCAGTCCTGTGGCGGAGTCTGTGTTTGGGGTCTCGCTGCCCCGCCCGCTCCTGTGTTTTTGGATCCACCCACCCAGCCCCCACCCTCCAGTCCCCAGGCGCCAGCCCCCGGTCCCGCCCTCGCCGCACCCCCCCACCCCTCCGTGCGGGTGCAGTGTCAGGAAAGGTGCAAAGCTGGGGCGTGGCTTCCAGCCGGTGCAGTGGGATTTCGCCCGGTGCGGGGAGCAGGGAGCGGGGAGCGGACCCCTTGTGAAGTGCCGTGGGGTGTGCGGGCTCGGGGGGGGGGCGGGGCGGGGCGGGGCGGGGCCAGGCTAGGCCAGGCCAGGCCGCTTTGCCGGCCCGGGAGGGGCTGAGGGAGCAGTGGCCGCCGGGGTGTGTTTGGCCCCCGGAGCCGCGCTCCCCTCCCCGGGGAGAGAGGGACACACGGAGGGAGGGGGAGGGGCGGCGGGCGCCAAAGGAGAGGTCAAGGAGGCCAGAGGCAACAGGCAACAGGCAAAAGGCAAAAGCCTACAGCACCCGGTATTCCCAGGCGGTCTCCCATCCAAGTACTAACCAGGCCCGACCCTGCTTAGCTTCCGAGATCAGACGAGATCGGGCGCGTTCAGGGTGGTATGGCCGTAGACGCCGGCGGCTGCCGCTGGGCGCCTCAAGAGCCTGCTCCACGCATCCCAAGCCCAGCGGGTGCCGCGCTTCACCCATGCACGCGCCTGCCTGCCTGCCTGCCTGCCTGCCTGGCTGCCTGCCTCGCTGCCGCCGCCCTCCGCCGCGGGCCCCGGGCGGGTGGCGGAGGCGGCGCAAGAGGACCCTGGCAAGGCGCTGTGGCGCAAGCCCCGGCCTTCACCGATCCCGGGACTCTGGCAGACTGCTCCCGGCTTGGCCCCACGCCCGCCTCCGCTTCCCGCACCGCACCGCACCGCACCGCACCGCACCGCACCGCACCACGTCGGGCCGCTCACTGGGAAGAGGGTGGAAGCGAGCGTGGGGCATCAGGCCGGCCGTGCCTTCTGGGCGCCCCCCCTCCCGCCGGGTTCTCAGCGCCTCCTCCCCAGTCGCAGGGCGAGCGCAGCCAGCCCGGAGGCCCCAGCGCCCCCACAGAACATCACCAACGCGAGCCCGCAGCCCTAGCTGGGCCTCGCGAAACGCCGGGGGCCCTGGGGATGGGGGCTGGAGGGAGGGAAGAGGTCCGGGACCCAGGGAGCCCAGTCCTGTGGCGGAGTCTGTGTTTGGGGTCTCGCTGCCCCGCCCGCTCCTGTGTTTTTGGATCCACCCACCCAGCCCCCACCCTCCAGTCCCCAGGCGCCAGCCCCCGGTCCCGCCCTCGCCGCACCCCCCCACCCCTCCGTGCGGGTGCAGTGTCAGGAAAGGTGCAAAGCTGGGGCGTGGCTTCCAGCCGGTGCAGTGGGATTTCGCCCGGTGCGGGGAGCGGGGAGCGGGGAGCGGACCCCTTGTGAAGTGCCGTGGGGTGTGCGGGCTCGGGGGGGGGGCGGGGCGGGGCGGGGCGGGGCCAGGCTAGGCCAGGCCAGGCCGCTTTGCCGGCCCGGGAGGGGCTGAGGGAGCAGTGGCCGCCGGGGTGTGTTTGGCCCCCGGAGCCGCGCTCCCCTCCCCGGGGAGAGAGGGACACACGGAGGGAGGGGGAGGGGCGGCGGGCGCCAAAGGAGAGGTCAAGGAGGCCAGAGGCAACAGGCAACAGGCAAAAGGCAAAAGCCTACAGCACCCGGTATTCCCAGGCGGTCTCCCATCCAAGTACTAACCAGGCCCGACCCTGCTTAGCTTCCGAGATCAGACGAGATCGGGCGCGTTCAGGGTGGTATGGCCGTAGACGCCGGCGGCTGCCGCTGGGCGCCTCAAGAGCCTGCTCCACGCATCCCAAGCCCAGCGGGTGCCGCGCTTCACCCATGCACGCGCCTGCCTGCCTGCCTGCCTGCCTGCCTGCCTGGCTGCCTGCCTCGCTGCCGCCGCCCTCCGCCGCGGGCCCCGGGCGGGTGGCGGAGGCGGCGCAAGAGGACCCTGGCAAGGCGCTGTGGCGCAAGCCCCGGCCTTCACCGATCCCGGGACTCTGGCAGACTGCTCCCGGCTTGGCCCCACGCCCGCCTCCGCTTCCATCCCGCACCGCACCGCACCGCACCGCACCGCACCGCACCACGTCGGGCCGCTCACTGGGAAGAGGGTGGAAGCGAGCGTGGGGCATCAGGCCGGCCGTGCCTTCTGGGCGCCCCCCCTCCCGCCGGGTTCTCAGCGCCTCCTCCCCAGTCGCAGGGCGAGCGCAGCCAGCCCGGAGGCCCCAGCGCCCCCACAGAACATCACCAGCGCGAGCCCGCAGCCCTAGCTGGGCCTCGCGAAACGCCGGGGGCCCTGGGGATGGGGGCTGGAGGGAGGGAAGAGGTCCGGGACCCAGGGAGCCCAGTCCTGTGGCGGAGTCTGTGTTTGGGGTCTCGCTGCCCCGCCCGCTCCTGTGTTTTTGGATCCACCCACCCAGCCCCCACCCTCCAGTCCCCAGGCGCCAGCCCCCGGTCCCGCCCTCGCCGCACCCCCCCACCCCTCCGTGCGGGTGCAGTGTCAGGAAAGGTGCAAAGCTGGGGCGTGGCTTCCAGCCGGTGCAGTGGGATTTCGCCCGGTGCGGGGAGCAGGGAGCGGGGAGCGGACCCCTTGTGAAGTGCCGTGGGGTGTGCGGGCTCGGGGGGGGGGCGGGGCGGGGCGGGGCGGGGCCAGGCTAGGCCAGGCCAGGCCGCTTTGCCGGCCCGGGAGGGGCTGAGGGAGCAGTGGCCGCCGGGGTGTGTTTGGCCCCCGGAGCCGCGCTCCCCTCCCCGGGGAGAGAGGGACACACGGAGGGAGGGGGAGGGGCGGCGGGCGCCAAAGGAGAGGTCAAGGAGGCCAGAGGCAACAGGCAACAGGCAAAAGGCAAAAGCCTACAGCACCCGGTATTCCCAGGCGGTCTCCCATCCAAGTACTAACCAGGCCCGACCCTGCTTAGCTTCCGAGATCAGACGAGATCGGGCGCGTTCAGGGTGGTATGGCCGTAGACGCCGGCGGCTGCCGCTGGGCGCCTCAAGAGCCTGCTCCACGCATCCCAAGCCCAGCGGGTGCCGCGCTTCACCCATGCACGCGCCTGCCTGCCTGCCTGCCTGCCTGCCTGGCTGCCTGCCTCGCTGCCGCCGCCCTCCGCCGCGGGCCCCGGGCGGGTGGCGGAGGCGGCGCAAGAGGACCCTGGCAAGGCGCTGTGGCGCAAGCCCCGGCCTTCACCGATCCCGGGACTCTGGCAGACTGCTCCCGGCTTGGCCCCACGCCCGCCTCCGCTTCCATCCCGCACCGCACCGCACCGCACCACGTCGGGCCGCTCACTGGGAAGAGGGTGGAAGCGAGCGTGGGGCATCAGGCCGGCCGTGCCTTCTGGGCGCCCCCCCTCCCGCCGGGTTCTCAGCGCCTCCTCCCCAGTCGCAGGGCGAGCGCAGCCAGCCCGGAGGCCCCAGCGCCCCCACAGAACATCACCAGCGCGAGCCCGCAGCCCTAGCTGGGCCTCGCGAAACGCCTGGGGCCCTGGGGATGGGGGCTGGAGGGAGGGAAGAGGTCCGGGACCCAGGGAGCCCAGTCCTGTGGCGGAGTCTGTGTTTGGGGTCTCGCTGCCCCGCCCGCTCCTGTGTTTTTGGATCCACCCACCCAGCCCCCACCCTCCAGTCCCCAGGCGCCAGCCCCCGGTCCCGCCCTCGCCGCACCCCCCCACCCCTCCGTGCGGGTGCAGTGTCAGGAAAGGTGCAAAGCTGGGGCGTGGCTTCCAGCCGGTGCAGTGGGATTTCGCCCGGTGCGGGGAGCGGGGAGCGGGGAGCGGACCCCTTGTGAAGTGCCGTGGGGTGTGCGGGCTCGGGGGGGGCGGGGCGGGGCGGGGCGGGGCCAGGCTAGGCCAGGCCAGGCCGCTTTGCCGGCCCGGGAGGGGCTGAGGGAGCAGTGGCCGCCGGGGTGTGTTTGGCCCCCGGAGCCGCGCTCCCCTCCCCGGGGAGAGAGGGACACACGGAGGGAGGGGGAGGGGCGGCGGGCGCCAAAGGAGAGGTCAAGGAGGCCAGAGGCAACAGGCAACAGGCAAAAGGCAAAAGCCTACAGCACCCGGTATTCCCAGGCGGTCTCCCATCCAAGTACTAACCAGGCCCGACCCTGCTTAGCTTCCGAGATCAGACGAGATCGGGCGCGTTCAGGGTGGTATGGCCGTAGACGCCGGCGGCTGCCGCTGGGCGCCTCAAGAGCCTGCTCCACGCATCCCAAGCCCAGCGGGTGCCGCGCTTCACCCATGCACGCGCCTGCCTGCCTGCCTGCCTGCCTGCCTGCCTGGCTGCCTGCCTCGCTGCCGCCGCCCTCCGCCGCGGGCCCCGGGCGGGTGGCGGAGGCGGCGCAAGAGGACCCTGGCAAGGCGCTGTGGCGCAAGCCCCGGCCTTCACCGATCCAGGGACTCTGGCAGACTGCTCCCGGCTTGGCCCCACGCCCGCCTCCGCTTCCATCCCGCACCGCACCGCACCGCACCGCACCGCACCGCACCACGTCGGGCCGCTCACTGGGAAGAGGGTGGAAGCGAGCGTGGGGCATCAGGCCGGCCGTGCCTTCTGGGCGCCCCCCCTCCCGCCGGGTTCTCAGCGCCTCCTCCCCAGTCGCAGGGCGAGCGCAGCCAGCCCGGAGGCCCCAGCGCCCCCACAGAACATCACCAGCGCGAGCCCGCAGCCCTAGCTGGGCCTCGCGAAACGCCGGGGGCCCTGGGGATGGGGGCTGGAGGGAGGGAAGAGGTCCGGGACCCAGGGAGCCCAGTCCTGTGGCGGAGTCTGTGTTTGGGGTCTCGCTGCCCCGCCCGCTCCTGTGTTTTTGGATCCACCCACCCAGCCCCCACCCTCCAGTCCCCAGGCGCCAGCCCCCGGTCCCGCCCTCGCCGCACCCCCCCACCCCTCCGTGCGGGTGCAGTGTCAGGAAAGGTGCAAAGCTGGGGCGTGGCTTCCAGCCGGTGCAGTGGGATTTCGCCCGGTGCGGGGAGCGGGGAGCGGGGAGCGGACCCCTTGTGAAGTGCCGTGGGGTGTGCGGGCTCGGGGGGGGCGGGGCGGGGCGGGGCGGGGCCAGGCTAGGCCAGGCCAGGCCGCTTTGCCGGCCCGGGAGGGGCTGAGGGAGCAGTGGCCGCCGGGGTGTGTTTGGCCCCCGGAGCCGCGCTCCCCTCCCCGGGGAGAGAGGGACACACGGAGGGAGGGGGAGGGGCGGCGGGCGCCAAAGGAGAGGTCAAGGAGGCCAGAGGCAACAGGCAACAGGCAAAAGGCAAAAGCCTACAGCACCCGGTATTCCCAGGCGGTCTCCCATCCAAGTACTAACCAGGCCCGACCCTGCTTAGCTTCCGAGATCAGACGAGATCGGGCGCGTTCAGGGTGGTATGGCCGTAGACGCCGGCGGCTGCCGCTGGGCGCCTCAAGAGCCTGCTCCACGCATCCCAAGCCCAGCGGGTGCCGCGCTTCACCCATGCACGCGCCTGCCTGCCTGCCTGCCTGCCTGCCTGCCTGGCTGCCTGCCTCGCTGCCGCCGCCCTCCGCCGCGGGCCCCGGGCGGGTGGCGGAGGCGGCGCAAGAGGACCCTGGCAAGGCGCTGTGGCGCAAGCCCCGGCCTTCACCGATCCCGGGACTCTGGCAGACTGCTCCCGGCTTGGCCCCACGCCCGCCTCCGCTTCCATCCCGCACCGCACCGCACCGCACCGCACCGCACCGCACCGCACCACGTCGGGCCGCTCACTGGGAAGAGGGTGGAAGCGAGCGTGGGGCATCAGGCCGGCCGTGCCTTCTGGGCGCCCCCCCTCCCGCCGGGTTCTCAGCGCCTCCTCCCCAGTCGCAGGGCGAGCGCAGCCAGCCCGGAGGCCCCAGCGCCCCCACAGAACATCACCAGCGCGAGCCCGCAGCCCTAGCTGGGCCTCGCGAAACGCCGGGGGCCCTGGGGATGGGGGCTGGAGGGAGGGAAGAGGTCCGGGACCCAGGGAGCCCAGTCCTGTGGCGGAGTCTGTGTTTGGGGTCTCGCTGCCCCGCCCGCTCCTGTGTTTTTGGATCCACCCACCCAGCCCCCACCCTCCAGTCCCCAGGCGCCAGCCCCCGGTCCCGCCCTCGCCGCACCCCCCCACCCCTCCGTGCGGGTGCAGTGTCAGGAAAGGTGCAAAGCTGGGGCGTGGCTTCCAGCCGGTGCAGTGGGATTTCGCCCTGTGCGGGGAGCGGGGAGCGGGGAGCGGACCCCTTGTGAAGTGCCGTGGGGTGTGCGGGCTCGGGGGGGGGGCGGGGCGGGGCGGGGCGGGGCCAGGCTAGGCCAGGCCAGGCCGCTTTGCCGGCCCGGGAGGGGCTGAGGGAGCAGTGGCCGCCGGGGTGTGTTTGGCCCCCGGAGCCGCGCTCCCCTCCCCGGGGAGAGAGGGACACACGGAGGGAGGGGGAGGGGCGGCGGGCGCCAAAGGAGAGGTCAAGGAGGCCAGAGGCAACAGGCAACAGGCAAAAGGCAAAAGCCTACAGCACCCGGTATTCCCAGGCGGTCTCCCATCCAAGTACTAACCAGGCCCGACCCTGCTTAGCTTCCGAGATCAGACGAGATCGGGCGCGTTCAGGGTGGTATGGCCGTAGACGCCGGCGGCTGCCGCTGGGCGCCTCAAGAGCCTGCTCCACGCATCCCAAGCCCAGCGGGTGCCGCGCTTCACCCATGCACGCGCCTGCCTGCCTGCCTGCCTGCCTGCCTGGCTGCCTGCCTCGCTGCCGCCGCCCTCCGCCGCGGGCCCCGGGCGGGTGGCGGAGGCGGCGCAAGAGGACCCTGGCAAGGCGCTGTGGCGCAAGCCCCGGCCTTCACCGATCCCGGGACTCTGGCAGACTGCTCCCGGCTTGGCCCCACGCCCGCCTCCGCTTCCATCCCGCACCGCACCGCACCGCACCGCACCGCACCGCACCACGTCGGGCCGCTCACTGGGAAGAGGGTGGAAGCGAGCGTGGGGCATCAGGCCGGCCGTGCCTTCTGGGCGCCCCCCCTCCCGCCGGGTTCTCAGCGCCTCCTCCCCAGTCGCAGGGCGAGCGCAGCCAGCCCGGAGGCCCCAGCGCCCCCACAGAACATCACCAGCGCGAGCCCGCAGCCCTAGCTGGGCCTCGCGAAACGCCGGGGGCCCTGGGGATGGGGGCTGGAGGGAGGGAAGAGGTCCGGGACCCAGGGAGCCCAGTCCTGTGGCGGAGTCTGTGTTTGGGGTCTCGCTGCCCCGCCCGCTCCTGTGTTTTTGGATCCACCCACCCAGCCCCCACCCTCCAGTCCCCAGGCGCCAGCCCCCGGTCCCGCCCTCGCCGCACCCCCCCACCCCTCCGTGCGGGTGCAGTGTCAGGAAAGGTGCAAAGCTGGGGCGTGGCTTCCAGCCGGTGCAGTGGGATTTCGCCCGGTGCGGGGAGCGGGGAGCGGGGAGCGGACCCCTTGTGAAGTGCCGTGGGGTGTGCGGGCTCGGGGGGGGGCGGGGCGGGGCGGGGCGGGGCCAGGCTAGGCCAGGCCAGGCCGCTTTGCCGGCCCGGGAGGGGCTGAGGGAGCAGTGGCCGCCGGGGTGTGTTTGGCCCCCGGAGCCGCGCTCCCCTCCCCGGGGAGAGAGGGACACACGGAGGGAGGGGGAGGGGCGGCGGGCGCCAAAGGAGAGGTCAAGGAGGCCAGAGGCAACAGGCAACAGGCAAAAGGCAAAAGCCTACAGCACCCGGTATTCCCAGGCGGTCTCCCATCCAAGTACTAACCAGGCCCGACCCTGCTTAGCTTCCGAGATCAGACGAGATCGGGCGCGTTCAGGGTGGTATGGCCGTAGACGCCGGCGGCTGCCGCTGGGCGCCTCAAGAGCCTGCTCCACGCATCCCAAGCCCAGCGGGTGCCGCGCTTCACCCATGCACGCGCCTGCCTGCCTGCCTGCCTGCCTGCCTGGCTGCCTGCCTCGCTGCCGCCGCCCTCCGCCGCGGGCCCCGGGCGGGTGGCGGAGGCGGCGCAAGAGGACCCTGGCAAGGCGCTGTGGCGCAAGCCCCGGCCTTCACCGATCCCGGGACTCTGGCAGACTGCTCCCGGCTTGGCCCCACGCCCGCCTCCGCTTCCATCCCGCACCGCACCGCACCGCACCACGTCGGGCCGCTCACTGGGAAGAGGGTGGAAGCGAGCGTGGGGCATCAGGCCGGCCGTGCCTTCTGGGCGCCCCCCCTCCCGCCGGGTTCTCAGCGCCTCCTCCCCAGTCGCAGGGCGAGCGCAGCCAGCCCGGAGGCCCCAGCGCCCCCACAGAACATCACCAGCGCGAGCCCGCAGCCCTAGCTGGGCCTCGCGAAACGCCTGGGGCCCTGGGGATGGGGGCTGGAGGGAGGGAAGAGGTCCGGGACCCAGGGAGCCCAGTCCTGTGGCGGAGTCTGTGTTTGGGGTCTCGCTGCCCCGCCCGCTCCTGTGTTTTTGGATCCACCCACCCAGCCCCCACCCTCCAGTCCCCAGGCGCCAGCCCCCGGTCCCGCCCTCGCCGCACCCCCCCACCCCTCCGTGCGGGTGCAGTGTCAGGAAAGGTGCAAAGCTGGGGCGTGGCTTCCAGCCGGTGCAGTGGGATTTCGCCCGGTGCGGGGAGCGGGGAGCGGGGAGCGGACCCCTTGTGAAGTGCCGTGGGGTGTGCGGGCTCGGGGGGGGCGGGGCGGGGCGGGGCGGGGCCAGGCTAGGCCAGGCCAGGCCGCTTTGCCGGCCCGGGAGGGGCTGAGGGAGCAGTGGCCGCCGGGGTGTGTTTGGCCCCCGGAGCCGCGCTCCCCTCCCCGGGGAGAGAGGGACACACGGAGGGAGGGGGAGGGGCGGCGGGCGCCAAAGGAGAGGTCAAGGAGGCCAGAGGCAACAGGCAACAGGCAAAAGGCAAAAGCCTACAGCACCCGGTATTCCCAGGCGGTCTCCCATCCAAGTACTAACCAGGCCCGACCCTGCTTAGCTTCCGAGATCAGACGAGATCGGGCGCGTTCAGGGTGGTATGGCCGTAGACGCCGGCGGCTGCCGCTGGGCGCCTCAAGAGCCTGCTCCACGCATCCCAAGCCCAGCGGGTGCCGCGCTTCACCCATGCACGCGCCTGCCTGCCTGCCTGCCTGCCTGCCTGCCTGGCTGCCTGCCTCGCTGCCGCCGCCCTCCGCCGCGGGCCCCGGGCGGGTGGCGGAGGCGGCGCAAGAGGACCCTGGCAAGGCGCTGTGGCGCAAGCCCCGGCCTTCACCGATCCCGGGACTCTGGCAGACTGCTCCCGGCTTGGCCCCACGCCCGCCTCCGCTTCCATCCCGCACCGCACCGCACCGCACCGCACCGCACCGCACCACGTCGGGCCGCTCACTGGGAAGAGGGTGGAAGCGAGCGTGGGGCATCAGGCCGGCCGTGCCTTCTGGGCGCCCCCCCTCCCGCCGGGTTCTCAGCGCCTCCTCCCCAGTCGCAGGGCGAGCGCAGCCAGCCCGGAGGCCCCAGCGCCCCCACAGAACATCACCAGCGCGAGCCCGCAGCCCTAGCTGGGCCTCGCGAAACGCCGGGGGCCCTGGGGATGGGGGCTGGAGGGAGGGAAGAGGTCCGGGACCCAGGGAGCCCAGTCCTGTGGCGGAGTCTGTGTTTGGGGTCTCGCTGCCCCGCCCGCTCCTGTGTTTTTGGATCCACCCACCCAGCCCCCACCCTCCAGTCCCCAGGCGCCAGCCCCCGGTCCCGCCCTCGCCGCACCCCCCCACCCCTCCGTGCGGGTGCAGTGTCAGGAAAGGTGCAAAGCTGGGGCGTGGCTTCCAGCCGGTGCAGTGGGATTTCGCCCTGTGCGGGGAGCGGGGAGCGGGGAGCGGACCCCTTGTGAAGTGCCGTGGGGTGTGCGGGCTCGGGGGGGGGGCGGGGCGGGGCGGGGCGGGGCCAGGCTAGGCCAGGCCAGGCCGCTTTGCCGGCCCGGGAGGGGCTGAGGGAGCAGTGGCCGCCGGGGTGTGTTTGGCCCCCGGAGCCGCGCTCCCCTCCCCGGGGAGAGAGGGACACACGGAGGGAGGGGGAGGGGCGGCGGGCGCCAAAGGAGAGGTCAAGGAGGCCAGAGGCAACAGGCAACAGGCAAAAGGCAAAAGCCTACAGCACCCGGTATTCCCAGGCGGTCTCCCATCCAAGTACTAACCAGGCCCGACCCTGCTTAGCTTCCGAGATCAGACGAGATCGGGCGCGTTCAGGGTGGTATGGCCGTAGACGCCGGCGGCTGCCGCTGGGCGCCTCAAGAGCCTGCTCCACGCATCCCAAGCCCAGCGGGTGCCGCGCTTCACCCATGCACGCGCCTGCCTGCCTGCCTGCCTGCCTGCCTGGCTGCCTGCCTCGCTGCCGCCGCCCTCCGCCGCGGGCCCCGGGCGGGTGGCGGAGGCGGCGCAAGAGGACCCTGGCAAGGCGCTGTGGCGCAAGCCCCGGCCTTCACCGATCCCGGGACTCTGGCAGACTGCTCCCGGCTTGGCCCCACGCCCGCCTCCGCTTCCATCCCGCACCGCACCGCACCGCACCGCACCGCACCGCACCACGTCGGGCCGCTCACTGGGAAGAGGGTGGAAGCGAGCGTGGGGCATCAGGCCGGCCGTGCCTTCTGGGCGCCCCCCCTCCCGCCGGGTTCTCAGCGCCTCCTCCCCAGTCGCAGGGCGAGCGCAGCCAGCCCGGAGGCCCCAGCGCCCCCACAGAACATCACCAGCGCGAGCCCGCAGCCCTAGCTGGGCCTCGCGAAACGCCGGGGGCCCTGGGGATGGGGGCTGGAGGGAGGGAAGAGGTCCGGGACCCAGGGAGCCCAGTCCTGTGGCGGAGTCTGTGTTTGGGGTCTCGCTGCCCCGCCCGCTCCTGTGTTTTTGGATCCACCCACCCAGCCCCCACCCTCCAGTCCCCAGGCGCCAGCCCCCGGTCCCGCCCTCGCCGCACCCCCCCACCCCTCCGTGCGGGTGCAGTGTCAGGAAAGGTGCAAAGCTGGGGCGTGGCTTCCAGCCGGTGCAGTGGGATTTCGCCCGGTGCGGGGAGCGGGGAGCGGGGAGCGGACCCCTTGTGAAGTGCCGTGGGGTGTGCGGGCTCGGGGGGGGGCGGGGCGGGGCGGGGCGGGGCCAGGCTAGGCCAGGCCAGGCCGCTTTGCCGGCCCGGGAGGGGCTGAGGGAGCAGTGGCCGCCGGGGTGTGTTTGGCCCCCGGAGCCGCGCTCCCCTCCCCGGGGAGAGAGGGACACACGGAGGGAGGGGGAGGGGCGGCGGGCGCCAAAGGAGAGGTCAAGGAGGCCAGAGGCAACAGGCAACAGGCAAAAGGCAAAAGCCTACAGCACCCGGTATTCCCAGGCGGTCTCCCATCCAAGTACTAACCAGGCCCGACCCTGCTTAGCTTCCGAGATCAGACGAGATCGGGCGCGTTCAGGGTGGTATGGCCGTAGACGCCGGCGGCTGCCGCTGGGCGCCTCAAGAGCCTGCTCCACGCATCCCAAGCCCAGCGGGTGCCGCGCTTCACCCATGCACGCGCCTGCCTGCCTGCCTGCCTGCCTGCCTGGCTGCCTGCCTCGCTGCCGCCGCCCTCCGCCGCGGGCCCCGGGCGGGTGGCGGAGGCGGCGCAAGAGGACCCTGGCAAGGCGCTGTGGCGCAAGCCCCGGCCTTCACCGATCCCGGGACTCTGGCAGACTGCTCCCGGCTTGGCCCCACGCCCGCCTCCGCTTCCATCCCGCACCGCACCGCACCGCACCACGTCGGGCCGCTCACTGGGAAGAGGGTGGAAGCGAGCGTGGGGCATCAGGCCGGCCGTGCCTTCTGGGCGCCCCCCCTCCCGCCGGGTTCTCAGCGCCTCCTCCCCAGTCGCAGGGCGAGCGCAGCCAGCCCGGAGGCCCCAGCGCCCCCACAGAACATCACCAGCGCGAGCCCGCAGCCCTAGCTGGGCCTCGCGAAACGCCTGGGGCCCTGGGGATGGGGGCTGGAGGGAGGGAAGAGGTCCGGGACCCAGGGAGCCCAGTCCTGTGGCGGAGTCTGTGTTTGGGGTCTCGCTGCCCCGCCCGCTCCTGTGTTTTTGGATCCACCCACCCAGCCCCCACCCTCCAGTCCCCAGGCGCCAGCCCCCGGTCCCGCCCTCGCCGCACCCCCCCACCCCTCCGTGCGGGTGCAGTGTCAGGAAAGGTGCAAAGCTGGGGCGTGGCTTCCAGCCGGTGCAGTGGGATTTCGCCCGGTGCGGGGAGCGGGGAGCGGGGAGCGGACCCCTTGTGAAGTGCCGTGGGGTGTGCGGGCTCGGGGGGGGCGGGGCGGGGCGGGGCGGGGCCAGGCTAGGCCAGGCCAGGCCGCTTTGCCGGCCCGGGAGGGGCTGAGGGAGCAGTGGCCGCCGGGGTGTGTTTGGCCCCCGGAGCCGCGCTCCCCTCCCCGGGGAGAGAGGGACACACGGAGGGAGGGGGAGGGGCGGCGGGCGCCAAAGGAGAGGTCAAGGAGGCCAGAGGCAACAGGCAACAGGCAAAAGGCAAAAGCCTACAGCACCCGGTATTCCCAGGCGGTCTCCCATCCAAGTACTAACCAGGCCCGACCCTGCTTAGCTTCCGAGATCAGACGAGATCGGGCGCGTTCAGGGTGGTATGGCCGTAGACGCCGGCGGCTGCCGCTGGGCGCCTCAAGAGCCTGCTCCACGCATCCCAAGCCCAGCGGGTGCCGCGCTTCACCCATGCACGCGCCTGCCTGCCTGCCTGCCTGCCTGCCTGGCTGCCTGCCTCGCTGCCGCCGCCCTCCGCCGCGGGCCCCGGGCGGGTGGCGGAGGCGGCGCAAGAGGACCCTGGCAAGGCGCTGTGGCGCAAGCCCCGGCCTTCACCGATCCCGGGACTCTGGCAGACTGCTCCCGGCTTGGCCCCACGCCCGCCTCCGCTTCCATCCCGCACCGCACCGCACCGCACCACGTCGGGCCGCTCACTGGGAAGAGGGTGGAAGCGAGCGTGGGGCATCAGGCCGGCCGTGCCTTCTGGGCGCCCCCCCTCCCGCCGGGTTCTCAGCGCCTCCTCCCCAGTCGCAGGGCGAGCGCAGCCAGCCCGGAGGCCCCAGCGCCCCCACAGAACATCACCAGCGCGAGCCCGCAGCCCTAGCTGGGCCTCGCGAAACGCCGGGGGCCCTGGGGATGGGGGCTGGAGGGAGGGAAGAGGTCCGGGACCCAGGGAGCCCAGTCCTGTGGCGGAGTCTGTGTTTGGGGTCTCGCTGCCCCGCCCGCTCCTGTGTTTTTGGATCCACCCACCCAGCCCCCACCCTCCAGTCCCCAGGCGCCAGCCCCCGGTCCCGCCCTCGCCGCACCCCCCCACCCCTCCGTGCGGGTGCAGTGTCAGGAAAGGTGCAAAGCTGGGGCGTGGCTTCCAGCCGGTGCAGTGGGATTTCGCCCTGTGCGGGGAGCGGGGAGCGGGGAGCGGACCCCTTGTGAAGTGCCGTGGGGTGTGCGGGCTCGGGGGGGGGGCGGGGCGGGGCGGGGCGGGGCCAGGCTAGGCCAGGCCAGGCCGCTTTGCCGGCCCGGGAGGGGCTGAGGGAGCAGTGGCCGCCGGGGTGTGTTTGGCCCCCGGAGCCGCGCTCCCCTCCCCGGGGAGAGAGGGACACACGGAGGGAGGGGGAGGGGCGGCGGGCGCCAAAGGAGAGGTCAAGGAGGCCAGAGGCAACAGGCAACAGGCAAAAGGCAAAAGCCTACAGCACCCGGTATTCCCAGGCGGTCTCCCATCCAAGTACTAACCAGGCCCGACCCTGCTTAGCTTCCGAGATCAGACGAGATCGGGCGCGTTCAGGGTGGTATGGCCGTAGACGCCGGCGGCTGCCGCTGGGCGCCTCAAGAGCCTGCTCCACGCATCCCAAGCCCAGCGGGTGCCGCGCTTCACCCATGCACGCGCCTGCCTGCCTGCCTGCCTGCCTGCCTGGCTGCCTGCCTCGCTGCCGCCGCCCTCCGCCGCGGGCCCCGGGCGGGTGGCGGAGGCGGCGCAAGAGGACCCTGGCAAGGCGCTGTGGCGCAAGCCCCGGCCTTCACCGATCCCGGGACTCTGGCAGACTGCTCCCGGCTTGGCCCCACGCCCGCCTCCGCTTCCATCCCGCACCGCACCGCACCGCACCGCACCACGTCGGGCCGCTCACTGGGAAGAGGGTGGAAGCGAGCGTGGGGCATCAGGCCGGCCGTGCCTTCTGGGCGCCCCCCCTCCCGCCGGGTTCTCAGCGCCTCCTCCCCAGTCGCAGGGCGAGCGCAGCCAGCCCGGAGGCCCCAGCGCCCCCACAGAACATCACCAGCGCGAGCCCGCAGCCCTAGCTGGGCCTCGCGAAACGCCGGGGGCCCTGGGGATGGGGGCTGGAGGGAGGGAAGAGGTCCGGGACCCAGGGAGCCCAGTCCTGTGGCGGAGTCTGTGTTTGGGGTCTCGCTGCCCCGCCCGCTCCTGTGTTTTTGGATCCACCCACCCAGCCCCCACCCTCCAGTCCCCAGGCGCCAGCCCCCGGTCCCGCCCTCGCCGCACCCCCCCACCCCTCCGTGCGGGTGCAGTGTCAGGAAAGGTGCAAAGCTGGGGCGTGGCTTCCAGCCGGTGCAGTGGGATTTCGCCCGGTGCGGGGAGCGGGGAGCGGGGAGCGGACCCCTTGTGAAGTGCCGTGGGGTGTGCGGGCTCGGGGGGGGGGCGGGGCGGGGCGGGGCGGGGCCAGGCTAGGCCAGGCCAGGCCGCTTTGCCGGCCCGGGAGGGGCTGAGGGAGCAGTGGCCGCCGGGGTGTGTTTGGCCCCCGGAGCCGCGCTCCCCTCCCCGGGGAGAGAGGGACACACGGAGGGAGGGGGAGGGGCGGCGGGCGCCAAAGGAGAGGTCAAGGAGGCCAGAGGCAACAGGCAACAGGCAAAAGGCAAAAGCCTACAGCACCCGGTATTCCCAGGCGGTCTCCCATCCAAGTACTAACCAGGCCCGACCCTGCTTAGCTTCCGAGATCAGACGAGATCGGGCGCGTTCAGGGTGGTATGGCCGTAGACGCCGGCGGCTGCCGCTGGGCGCCTCAAGAGCCTGCTCCACGCATCCCAAGCCCAGCGGGTGCCGCGCTTCACCCATGCACGCGCCTGCCTGCCTGCCTGCCTGCCTGCCTGCCTGGCTGCCTGCCTCGCTGCCGCCGCCCTCCGCCGCGGGCCCCGGGCGGGTGGCGGAGGCGGCGCAAGAGGACCCTGGCAAGGCGCTGTGGCGCAAGCCCCGGCCTTCACCGATCCCGGGACTCTGGCAGACTGCTCCCGGCTTGGCCCCACGCCCGCCTCCGCTTCCATCCCGCACCGCACCGCACCGCACCGCACCGCACCGCACCACGTCGGGCCGCTCACTGGGAAGAGGGTGGAAGCGAGCGTGGGGCATCAGGCCGGCCGTGCCTTCTGGGCGCCCCCCCTCCCGCCGGGTTCTCAGCGCCTCCTCCCCAGTCGCAGGGCGAGCGCAGCCAGCCCGGAGGCCCCAGCGCCCCCACAGAACATCACCAGCGCGAGCCCGCAGCCCTAGCTGGGCCTCGCGAAACGCCGGGGGCCCTGGGGATGGGGGCTGGAGGGAGGGAAGAGGTCCGGGACCCAGGGAGCCCAGTCCTGTGGCGGAGTCTGTGTTTGGGGTCTCGCTGCCCCGCCCGCTCCTGTGTTTTTGGATCCACCCACCCAGCCCCCACCCTCCAGTCCCCAGGCGCCAGCCCCCGGTCCCGCCCTCGCCGCACCCCCCCACCCCTCCGTGCGGGTGCAGTGTCAGGAAAGGTGCAAAGCTGGGGCGTGGCTTCCAGCCGGTGCAGTGGGATTTCGCCCGGTGCGGGGAGCGGGGAGCGGGGAGCGGACCCCTTGTGAAGTGCCGTGGGGTGTGCGGGCTCGGGGGGGGGGCGGGGCGGGGCGGGGCGGGGCCAGGCTAGGCCAGGCCAGGCCGCTTTGCCGGCCCGGGAGGGGCTGAGGGAGCAGTGGCCGCCGGGGTGTGTTTGGCCCCCGGAGCCGCGCTCCCCTCCCCGGGGAGAGAGGGACACACGGAGGGAGGGGGAGGGGCGGCGGGCGCCAAAGGAGAGGTCAAGGAGGCCAGAGGCAACAGGCAACAGGCAAAAGGCAAAAGCCTACAGCACCCGGTATTCCCAGGCGGTCTCCCATCCAAGTACTAACCAGGCCCGACCCTGCTTAGCTTCCGAGATCAGACGAGATCGGGCGCGTTCAGGGTGGTATGGCCGTAGACGCCGGCGGCTGCCGCTGGGCGCCTCAAGAGCCTGCTCCACGCATCCCAAGCCCAGCGGGTGCCGCGCTTCACCCATGCACGCGCCTGCCTGCCTGCCTGCCTGCCTGCCTGGCTGCCTGCCTCGCTGCCGCCGCCCTCCGCCGCGGGCCCCGGGCGGGTGGCGGAGGCGGCGCAAGAGGACCCTGGCAAGGCGCTGTGGCGCAAGCCCCGGCCTTCACCGATCCCGGGACTCTGGCAGACTGCTCCCGGCTTGGCCCCACGCCCGCCTCCGCTTCCATCCCGCACCGCACCGCACCGCACCGCACCGCACCGCACCACGTCGGGCCGCTCACTGGGAAGAGGGTGGAAGCGAGCGTGGGGCATCAGGCCGGCCGTGCCTTCTGGGCGCCCCCCCTCCCGCCGGGTTCTCAGCGCCTCCTCCCCAGTCGCAGGGCGAGCGCAGCCAGCCCGGAGGCCCCAGCGCCCCCACAGAACATCACCAGCGCGAGCCCGCAGCCCTAGCTGGGCCTCGCGAAACGCCGGGGGCCCTGGGGATGGGGGCTGGAGGGAGGGAAGAGGTCCGGGACCCAGGGAGCCCAGTCCTGTGGCGGAGTCTGTGTTTGGGGTCTCGCTGCCCCGCCCGCTCCTGTGTTTTTGGATCCACCCACCCAGCCCCCACCCTCCAGTCCCCAGGCGCCAGCCCCCGGTCCCGCCCTCGCCGCACCCCCCCACCCCTCCGTGCGGGTGCAGTGTCAGGAAAGGTGCAAAGCTGGGGCGTGGCTTCCAGCCGGTGCAGTGGGATTTCGCCCGGTGCGGGGAGCGGGGAGCGGGGAGCGGACCCCTTGTGAAGTGCCGTGGGGTGTGCGGGCTCGGGGGGGGGGGCCGGGCGGGGCGGGGCGGGGCCAGGCTAGGCCAGGCCAGGCCGCTTTGCCGGCCCGGGAGGGGCTGAGGGAGCAGTGGCCGCCGGGGTGTGTTTGGCCCCCGGAGCCGCGCTCCCCTCCCCGGGGAGAGAGGGACACACGGAGGGAGGGGGAGGGGCGGCGGGCGCCAAAGGAGAGGTCAAGGAGGCCAGAGGCAACAGGCAACAGGCAAAAGGCAAAAGCCTACAGCACCCGGTATTCCCAGGCGGTCTCCCATCCAAGTACTAACCAGGCCCGACCCTGCTTAGCTTCCGAGATCAGACGAGATCGGGCGCGTTCAGGGTGGTATGGCCGTAGACGCCGGCGGCTGCCGCTGGGCGCCTCAAGAGCCTGCTCCACGCATCCCAAGCCCAGCGGGTGCCGCGCTTCACCCATGCACGCGCCTGCCTGCCTGCCTGCCTGCCTGCCTGGCTGCCTGCCTCGCTGCCGCCGCCCTCCGCCGCGGGCCCCGGGCGGGTGGCGGAGGCGGCGCAAGAGGACCCTGGCAAGGCGCTGTGGCGCAAGCCCCGGCCTTCACCGATCCCGGGACTCTGGCAGACTGCTCCCGGCTTGGCCCCACGCCCGCCTCCGCTTCCATCCCGCACCGCACCGCACCGCACCACGTCGGGCCGCTCACTGGGAAGAGGGTGGAAGCGAGCGTGGGGCATCAGGCCGGCCGTGCCTTCTGGGCGCCCCCCCTCCCGCCGGGTTCTCAGCGCCTCCTCCCCAGTCGCAGGGCGAGCGCAGCCAGCCCGGAGGCCCCAGCGCCCCCACAGAACATCACCAGCGCGAGCCCGCAGCCCTAGCTGGGCCTCGCGAAACGCCTGGGGCCCTGGGGATGGGGGCTGGAGGGAGGGAAGAGGTCCGGGACCCAGGGAGCCCAGTCCTGTGGCGGAGTCTGTGTTTGGGGTCTCGCTGCCCCGCCCGCTCCTGTGTTTTTGGATCCACCCACCCAGCCCCCACCCTCCAGTCCCCAGGCGCCAGCCCCCGGTCCCGCCCTCGCCGCACCCCCCCACCCCTCCGTGCGGGTGCAGTGTCAGGAAAGGTGCAAAGCTGGGGCGTGGCTTCCAGCCGGTGCAGTGGGATTTCGCCCGGTGCGGGGAGCGGGGAGCGGGGAGCGGACCCCTTGTGAAGTGCCGTGGGGTGTGCGGGCTCGGGGGGGGCGGGGCGGGGCGGGGCGGGGCCAGGCTAGGCCAGGCCAGGCCGCTTTGCCGGCCCGGGAGGGGCTGAGGGAGCAGTGGCCGCCGGGGTGTGTTTGGCCCCCGGAGCCGCGCTCCCCTCCCCGGGGAGAGAGGGACACACGGAGGGAGGGGGAGGGGCGGCGGGCGCCAAAGGAGAGGTCAAGGAGGCCAGAGGCAACAGGCAACAGGCAAAAGGCAAAAGCCTACAGCACCCGGTATTCCCAGGCGGTCTCCCATCCAAGTACTAACCAGGCCCGACCCTGCTTAGCTTCCGAGATCAGACGAGATCGGGCGCGTTCAGGGTGGTATGGCCGTAGACGCCGGCGGCTGCCGCTGGGCGCCTCAAGAGCCTGCTCCACGCATCCCAAGCCCAGCGGGTGCCGCGCTTCACCCATGCACGCGCCTGCCTGCCTGCCTGCCTGCCTGCCTGCCTGGCTGCCTGCCTCGCTGCCGCCGCCCTCCGCCGCGGGCCCCGGGCGGGTGGCGGAGGCGGCGCAAGAGGACCCTGGCAAGGCGCTGTGGCGCAAGCCCCGGCCTTCACCGATCCAGGGACTCTGGCAGACTGCTCCCGGCTTGGCCCCACGCCCGCCTCCGCTTCCATCCCGCACCGCACCGCACCGCACCGCACCGCACCGCACCACGTCGGGCCGCTCACTGGGAAGAGGGTGGAAGCGAGCGTGGGGCATCAGGCCGGCCGTGCCTTCTGGGCGCCCCCCCTCCCGCCGGGTTCTCAGCGCCTCCTCCCCAGTCGCAGGGCGAGCGCAGCCAGCCCGGAGGCCCCAGCGCCCCCACAGAACATCACCAGCGCGAGCCCGCAGCCCTAGCTGGGCCTCGCGAAACGCCGGGGGCCCTGGGGATGGGGGCTGGAGGGAGGGAAGAGGTCCGGGACCCAGGGAGCCCAGTCCTGTGGCGGAGTCTGTGTTTGGGGTCTCGCTGCCCCGCCCGCTCCTGTGTTTTTGGATCCACCCACCCAGCCCCCACCCTCCAGTCCCCAGGCGCCAGCCCCCGGTCCCGCCCTCGCCGCACCCCCCCACCCCTCCGTGCGGGTGCAGTGTCAGGAAAGGTGCAAAGCTGGGGCGTGGCTTCCAGCCGGTGCAGTGGGATTTCGCCCTGTGCGGGGAGCGGGGAGCGGGGAGCGGACCCCTTGTGAAGTGCCGTGGGGTGTGCGGGCTCGGGGGGGGGGCGGGGCGGGGCGGGGCGGGGCCAGGCTAGGCCAGGCCAGGCCGCTTTGCCGGCCCGGGAGGGGCTGAGGGAGCAGTGGCCGCCGGGGTGTGTTTGGCCCCCGGAGCCGCGCTCCCCTCCCCGGGGAGAGAGGGACACACGGAGGGAGGGGGAGGGGCGGCGGGCGCCAAAGGAGAGGTCAAGGAGGCCAGAGGCAACAGGCAACAGGCAAAAGGCAAAAGCCTACAGCACCCGGTATTCCCAGGCGGTCTCCCATCCAAGTACTAACCAGGCCCGACCCTGCTTAGCTTCCGAGATCAGACGAGATCGGGCGCGTTCAGGGTGGTATGGCCGTAGACGCCGGCGGCTGCCGCTGGGCGCCTCAAGAGCCTGCTCCACGCATCCCAAGCCCAGCGGGTGCCGCGCTTCACCCATGCACGCGCCTGCCTGCCTGCCTGCCTGCCTGCCTGGCTGCCTGCCTCGCTGCCGCCGCCCTCCGCCGCGGGCCCCGGGCGGGTGGCGGAGGCGGCGCAAGAGGACCCTGGCAAGGCGCTGTGGCGCAAGCCCCGGCCTTCACCGATCCCGGGACTCTGGCAGACTGCTCCCGGCTTGGCCCCACGCCCGCCTCCGCTTCCATCCCGCACCGCACCGCACCGCACCGCACCGCACCGCACCACGTCGGGCCGCTCACTGGGAAGAGGGTGGAAGCGAGCGTGGGGCATCAGGCCGGCCGTGCCTTCTGGGCGCCCCCCCTCCCGCCGGGTTCTCAGCGCCTCCTCCCCAGTCGCAGGGCGAGCGCAGCCAGCCCGGAGGCCCCAGCGCCCCCACAGAACATCACCAGCGCGAGCCCGCAGCCCTAGCTGGGCCTCGCGAAACGCCGGGGGCCCTGGGGATGGGGGCTGGAGGGAGGGAAGAGGTCCGGGACCCAGGGAGCCCAGTCCTGTGGCGGAGTCTGTGTTTGGGGTCTCGCTGCCCCGCCCGCTCCTGTGTTTTTGGATCCACCCACCCAGCCCCCACCCTCCAGTCCCCAGGCGCCAGCCCCCGGTCCCGCCCTCGCCGCACCCCCCCACCCCTCCGTGCGGGTGCAGTGTCAGGAAAGGTGCAAAGCTGGGGCGTGGCTTCCAGCCGGTGCAGTGGGATTTCGCCCGGTGCGGGGAGCGGGGAGCGGGGAGCGGACCCCTTGTGAAGTGCCGTGGGGTGTGCGGGCTCGGGGGGGGGCGGGGCGGGGCGGGGCGGGGCCAGGCTAGGCCAGGCCAGGCCGCTTTGCCGGCCCGGGAGGGGCTGAGGGAGCAGTGGCCGCCGGGGTGTGTTTGGCCCCCGGAGCCGCGCTCCCCTCCCCGGGGAGAGAGGGACACACGGAGGGAGGGGGAGGGGCGGCGGGCGCCAAAGGAGAGGTCAAGGAGGCCAGAGGCAACAGGCAACAGGCAAAAGGCAAAAGCCTACAGCACCCGGTATTCCCAGGCGGTCTCCCATCCAAGTACTAACCAGGCCCGACCCTGCTTAGCTTCCGAGATCAGACGAGATCGGGCGCGTTCAGGGTGGTATGGCCGTAGACGCCGGCGGCTGCCGCTGGGCGCCTCAAGAGCCTGCTCCACGCATCCCAAGCCCAGCGGGTGCCGCGCTTCACCCATGCACGCGCCTGCCTGCCTGCCTGCCTGCCTGCCTGGCTGCCTGCCTCGCTGCCGCCGCCCTCCGCCGCGGGCCCCGGGCGGGTGGCGGAGGCGGCGCAAGAGGACCCTGGCAAGGCGCTGTGGCGCAAGCCCCGGCCTTCACCGATCCCGGGACTCTGGCAGACTGCTCCCGGCTTGGCCCCACGCCCGCCTCCGCTTCCATCCCGCACCGCACCGCACCGCACCACGTCGGGCCGCTCACTGGGAAGAGGGTGGAAGCGAGCGTGGGGCATCAGGCCGGCCGTGCCTTCTGGGCGCCCCCCCTCCCGCCGGGTTCTCAGCGCCTCCTCCCCAGTCGCAGGGCGAGCGCAGCCAGCCCGGAGGCCCCAGCGCCCCCACAGAACATCACCAGCGCGAGCCCGCAGCCCTAGCTGGGCCTCGCGAAACGCCTGGGGCCCTGGGGATGGGGGCTGGAGGGAGGGAAGAGGTCCGGGACCCAGGGAGCCCAGTCCTGTGGCGGAGTCTGTGTTTGGGGTCTCGCTGCCCCGCCCGCTCCTGTGTTTTTGGATCCACCCACCCAGCCCCCACCCTCCAGTCCCCAGGCGCCAGCCCCCGGTCCCGCCCTCGCCGCACCCCCCCACCCCTCCGTGCGGGTGCAGTGTCAGGAAAGGTGCAAAGCTGGGGCGTGGCTTCCAGCCGGTGCAGTGGGATTTCGCCCGGTGCGGGGAGCGGGGAGCGGGGAGCGGACCCCTTGTGAAGTGCCGTGGGGTGTGCGGGCTCGGGGGGGGCGGGGCGGGGCGGGGCGGGGCCAGGCTAGGCCAGGCCAGGCCGCTTTGCCGGCCCGGGAGGGGCTGTGGGAGCAGTGGCCGCCGGGGTGTGTTTGGCCCCCGGAGCCGCGCTCCCCTCCCCGGGGAGAGAGGGACACACGGAGGGAGGGGGAGGGGCGGCGGGCGCCAAAGGAGAGGTCAAGGAGGCCAGAGGCAACAGGCAACAGGCAAAAGGCAAAAGCCTACAGCACCCGGTATTCCCAGGCGGTCTCCCATCCAAGTACTAACCAGGCCCGACCCTGCTTAGCTTCCGAGATCAGACGAGATCGGGCGCGTTCAGGGTGGTATGGCCGTAGACGCCGGCGGCTGCCGCTGGGCGCCTCAAGAGCCTGCTCCACGCATCCCAAGCCCAGCGGGTGCCGCGCTTCACCCATGCACGCGCCTGCCTGCCTGCCTGCCTGCCTGCCTGGCTGCCTGCCTCGCTGCCGCCGCCCTCCGCCGCGGGCCCCGGGCGGGTGGCGGAGGCGGCGCAAGAGGACCCTGGCAAGGCGCTGTGGCGCAAGCCCCGGCCTTCACCGATCCCGGGACTCTGGCAGACTGCTCCCGGCTTGGCCCCACGCCCGCCTCCGCTTCCATCCCGCACCGCACCGCACCGCACCACGTCGGGCCGCTCACTGGGAAGAGGGTGGAAGCGAGCGTGGGGCATCAGGCCGGCCGTGCCTTCTGGGCGCCCCCCCTCCCGCCGGGTTCTCAGCGCCTCCTCCCCAGTCGCAGGGCGAGCGCAGCCAGCCCGGAGGCCCCAGCGCCCCCACAGAACATCACCAGCGCGAGCCCGCAGCCCTAGCTGGGCCTCGCGAAACGCCGGGGGCCCTGGGGATGGGGGCTGGAGGGAGGGAAGAGGTCCGGGACCCAGGGAGCCCAGTCCTGTGGCGGAGTCTGTGTTTGGGGTCTCGCTGCCCCGCCCGCTCCTGTGTTTTTGGATCCACCCACCCAGCCCCCACCCTCCAGTCCCCAGGCGCCAGCCCCCGGTCCCGCCCTCGCCGCACCCCCCCACCCCTCCGTGCGGGTGCAGTGTCAGGAAAGGTGCAAAGCTGGGGCGTGGCTTCCAGCCGGTGCAGTGGGATTTCGCCCTGTGCGGGGAGCGGGGAGCGGGGAGCGGACCCCTTGTGAAGTGCCGTGGGGTGTGCGGGCTCGGGGGGGGGGCGGGGCGGGGCGGGGCGGGGCCAGGCTAGGCCAGGCCAGGCCGCTTTGCCGGCCCGGGAGGGGCTGAGGGAGCAGTGGCCGCCGGGGTGTGTTTGGCCCCCGGAGCCGCGCTCCCCTCCCCGGGGAGAGAGGGACACACGGAGGGAGGGGGAGGGGCGGCGGGCGCCAAAGGAGAGGTCAAGGAGGCCAGAGGCAACAGGCAACAGGCAAAAGGCAAAAGCCTACAGCACCCGGTATTCCCAGGCGGTCTCCCATCCAAGTACTAACCAGGCCCGACCCTGCTTAGCTTCCGAGATCAGACGAGATCGGGCGCGTTCAGGGTGGTATGGCCGTAGACGCCGGCGGCTGCCGCTGGGCGCCTCAAGAGCCTGCTCCACGCATCCCAAGCCCAGCGGGTGCCGCGCTTCACCCATGCACGCGCCTGCCTGCCTGCCTGCCTGCCTGCCTGGCTGCCTGCCTCGCTGCCGCCGCCCTCCGCCGCGGGCCCCGGGCGGGTGGCGGAGGCGGCGCAAGAGGACCCTGGCAAGGCGCTGTGGCGCAAGCCCCGGCCTTCACCGATCCCGGGACTCTGGCAGACTGCTCCCGGCTTGGCCCCACGCCCGCCTCCGCTTCCATCCCGCACCGCACCGCACCGCACCGCACCACGTCGGGCCGCTCACTGGGAAGAGGGTGGAAGCGAGCGTGGGGCATCAGGCCGGCCGTGCCTTCTGGGCGCCCCCCCTCCCGCCGGGTTCTCAGCGCCTCCTCCCCAGTCGCAGGGCGAGCGCAGCCAGCCCGGAGGCCCCAGCGCCCCCACAGAACATCACCAGCGCGAGCCCGCAGCCCTAGCTGGGCCTCGCGAAACGCCGGGGGCCCTGGGGATGGGGGCTGGAGGGAGGGAAGAGGTCCGGGACCCAGGGAGCCCAGTCCTGTGGCGGAGTCTGTGTTTGGGGTCTCGCTGCCCCGCCCGCTCCTGTGTTTTTGGATCCACCCACCCAGCCCCCACCCTCCAGTCCCCAGGCGCCAGCCCCCGGTCCCGCCCTCGCCGCACCCCCCCACCCCTCCGTGCGGGTGCAGTGTCAGGAAAGGTGCAAAGCTGGGGCGTGGCTTCCAGCCGGTGCAGTGGGATTTCGCCCGGTGCGGGGAGCGGGGAGCGGGGAGCGGACCCCTTGTGAAGTGCCGTGGGGTGTGCGGGCTCGGGGGGGGGGCGGGGCGGGGCGGGGCGGGGCCAGGCTAGGCCAGGCCAGGCCGCTTTGCCGGCCCGGGAGGGGCTGAGGGAGCAGTGGCCGCCGGGGTGTGTTTGGCCCCCGGAGCCGCGCTCCCCTCCCCGGGGAGAGAGGGACACACGGAGGGAGGGGGAGGGGCGGCGGGCGCCAAAGGAGAGGTCAAGGAGGCCAGAGGCAACAGGCAACAGGCAAAAGGCAAAAGCCTACAGCACCCGGTATTCCCAGGCGGTCTCCCATCCAAGTACTAACCAGGCCCGACCCTGCTTAGCTTCCGAGATCAGACGAGATCGGGCGCGTTCAGGGTGGTATGGCCGTAGACGCCGGCGGCTGCCGCTGGGCGCCTCAAGAGCCTGCTCCACGCATCCCAAGCCCAGCGGGTGCCGCGCTTCACCCATGCACGCGCCTGCCTGCCTGCCTGCCTGCCTGCCTGCCTGGCTGCCTGCCTCGCTGCCGCCGCCCTCCGCCGCGGGCCCCGGGCGGGTGGCGGAGGCGGCGCAAGAGGACCCTGGCAAGGCGCTGTGGCGCAAGCCCCGGCCTTCACCGATCCCGGGACTCTGGCAGACTGCTCCCGGCTTGGCCCCACGCCCGCCTCCGCTTCCATCCCGCACCGCACCGCACCGCACCGCACCGCACCGCACCACGTCGGGCCGCTCACTGGGAAGAGGGTGGAAGCGAGCGTGGGGCATCAGGCCGGCCGTGCCTTCTGGGCGCCCCCCCTCCCGCCGGGTTCTCAGCGCCTCCTCCCCAGTCGCAGGGCGAGCGCAGCCAGCCCGGAGGCCCCAGCGCCCCCACAGAACATCACCAGCGCGAGCCCGCAGCCCTAGCTGGGCCTCGCGAAACGCCGGGGGCCCTGGGGATGGGGGCTGGAGGGAGGGAAGAGGTCCGGGACCCAGGGAGCCCAGTCCTGTGGCGGAGTCTGTGTTTGGGGTCTCGCTGCCCCGCCCGCTCCTGTGTTTTTGGATCCACCCACCCAGCCCCCACCCTCCAGTCCCCAGGCGCCAGCCCCCGGTCCCGCCCTCGCCGCACCCCCCCACCCCTCCGTGCGGGTGCAGTGTCAGGAAAGGTGCAAAGCTGGGGCGTGGCTTCCAGCCGGTGCAGTGGGATTTCGCCCGGTGCGGGGAGCGGGGAGCGGGGAGCGGACCCCTTGTGAAGTGCCGTGGGGTGTGCGGGCTCGGGGGGGGGGCGGGGCGGGGCGGGGCGGGGCCAGGCTAGGCCAGGCCAGGCCGCTTTGCCGGCCCGGGAGGGGCTGAGGGAGCAGTGGCCGCCGGGGTGTGTTTGGCCCCCGGAGCCGCGCTCCCCTCCCCGGGGAGAGAGGGACACACGGAGGGAGGGGGAGGGGCGGCGGGCGCCAAAGGAGAGGTCAAGGAGGCCAGAGGCAACAGGCAACAGGCAAAAGGCAAAAGCCTACAGCACCCGGTATTCCCAGGCGGTCTCCCATCCAAGTACTAACCAGGCCCGACCCTGCTTAGCTTCCGAGATCAGACGAGATCGGGCGCGTTCAGGGTGGTATGGCCGTAGACGCCGGCGGCTGCCGCTGGGCGCCTCAAGAGCCTGCTCCACGCATCCCAAGCCCAGCGGGTGCCGCGCTTCACCCATGCACGCGCCTGCCTGCCTGCCTGCCTGCCTGCCTGGCTGCCTGCCTCGCTGCCGCCGCCCTCCGCCGCGGG
Organism: Puma concolor; assembly: GCF_028749965.1. Taxonomy (NCBI): domain Eukaryota; kingdom Metazoa; phylum Chordata; class Mammalia; order Carnivora; family Felidae; genus Puma; species Puma concolor. Next base: position 37,559 of record NW_028240234.1, on the reverse strand, counting down.
CCCCGGGCGGGTGGCGGAGGCGGCGCAAGAGGACCCTGGCAAGGCGCTGTGGCGCAAGCCCCGGCCTTCACCGATCCCGGGACTCTGGCAGACTGCTCCCGGCTTGGCCCCACGCCCGCCTCCGCTTCCATCCCGCACCGCACCGCACCGCACCGCACCGCACCGCACCACGTCGGGCCGCTCACTGGGAAGAGGGTGGAAGCGAGCGTGGGGCATCAGGCCGGCCGTGCCTTCTGGGCGCCCCCCCTCCCGCCGGGTTCTCAGCGCCTCCTCCCCAGTCGCAGGGCGAGCGCAGCCAGCCCGGAGGCCCCAGCGCCCCCACAGAACATCACCAGCGCGAGCCCGCAGCCCTAGCTGGGCCTCGCGAAACGCCGGGGGCCCTGGGGATGGGGGCTGGAGGGAGGGAAGAGGTCCGGGACCCAGGGAGCCCAGTCCTGTGGCGGAGTCTGTGTTTGGGGTCTCGCTGCCCCGCCCGCTCCTGTGTTTTTGGATCCACCCACCCAGCCCCCACCCTCCAGTCCCCAGGCGCCAGCCCCCGGTCCCGCCCTCGCCGCACCCCCCCACCCCTCCGTGCGGGTGCAGTGTCAGGAAAGGTGCAAAGCTGGGGCGTGGCTTCCAGCCGGTGCAGTGGGATTTCGCCCGGTGCGGGGAGCGGGGAGCGGGGAGCGGACCCCTTGTGAAGTGCCGTGGGGTGTGCGGGCTCGGGGGGGGGGGCCGGGCGGGGCGGGGCGGGGCCAGGCTAGGCCAGGCCAGGCCGCTTTGCCGGCCCGGGAGGGGCTGAGGGAGCAGTGGCCGCCGGGGTGTGTTTGGCCCCCGGAGCCGCGCTCCCCTCCCCGGGGAGAGAGGGACACACGGAGGGAGGGGGAGGGGCGGCGGGCGCCAAAGGAGAGGTCAAGGAGGCCAGAGGCAACAGGCAACAGGCAAAAGGCAAAAGCCTACAGCACCCGGTATTCCCAGGCGGTCTCCCATCCAAGTACTAACCAGGCCCGACCCTGCTTAGCTTCCGAGATCAGACGAGATCGGGCGCGTTCAGGGTGGTATGGCCGTAGACGCCGGCGGCTGCCGCTGGGCGCCTCAAGAGCCTGCTCCACGCATCCCAAGCCCAGCGGGTGCCGCGCTTCACCCATGCACGCGCCTGCCTGCCTGCCTGCCTGCCTGCCTGGCTGCCTGCCTCGCTGCCGCCGCCCTCCGCCGCGGGCCCCGGGCGGGTGGCGGAGGCGGCGCAAGAGGACCCTGGCAAGGCGCTGTGGCGCAAGCCCCGGCCTTCACCGATCCCGGGACTCTGGCAGACTGCTCCCGGCTTGGCCCCACGCCCGCCTCCGCTTCCATCCCGCACCGCACCGCACCGCACCGCACCACGTCGGGCCGCTCACTGGGAAGAGGGTGGAAGCGAGCGTGGGGCATCAGGCCGGCCGTGCCTTCTGGGCGCCCCCCCTCCCGCCGGGTTCTCAGCGCCTCCTCCCCAGTCGCAGGGCGAGCGCAGCCAGCCCGGAGGCCCCAGCGCCCCCACAGAACATCACCAGCGCGAGCCCGCAGCCCTAGCTGGGCCTCGCGAAACGCCGGGGGCCCTGGGGATGGGGGCTGGAGGGAGGGAAGAGGTCCGGGACCCAGGGAGCCCAGTCCTGTGGCGGAGTCTGTGTTTGGGGTCTCGCTGCCCCGCCCGCTCCTGTGTTTTTGGATCCACCCACCCAGCCCCCACCCTCCAGTCCCCAGGCGCCAGCCCCCGGTCCCGCCCTCGCCGCACCCCCCCACCCCTCCGTGCGGGTGCAGTGTCAGGAAAGGTGCAAAGCTGGGGCGTGGCTTCCAGCCGGTGCAGTGGGATTTCGCCCGGTGCTGGGAGCGGGGAGCGGGGAGCGGACCCCTTGTGAAGTGCCGTGGGGTGTGCGGGCTCGGGGGGGGGGCGGGGCGGGGCGGGGCGGGGCCAGGCTAGGCCAGGCCAGGCCGCTTTGCCGGCCCGGGAGGGGCTGAGGGAGCAGTGGCCGCCGGGGTGTGTTTGGCTCCCGGAGCCGCGCTCCCCTCCCCGGGGAGAGAGGGACACACGGAGGGAGGGGGAGGGGCGGCGGGCGCCAAAGGAGAGGTCAAGGAGGCCAGAGGCAACAGGCAACAGGCAAAAGGCAAAAGCCTACAGCACCCGGTATTCCCGGGCGGTCTCCCATCCAAGTACTAACCAGGCCCGACCCTGCTTAGCTTCCGAGATCAGACGTGATCGGGCGCGTTCAGGGTGGTATGGCCGTAGACGCCGGCGGCTGCCGCTGGGCGCCTCAAGAGCCTGCTCCACGCATCCCAAGCCCAGCGGGTGCCGCGCTTCACCCATGCACGCGCCTGCCTGCCTGCCTGCCTGCCTGCCTGCCTGGCTGCCTGCCTCGCTGCCGCCGCCCTCCGCCGCGGGCCCCGGGCGGGTGGCGGAGGCGGCGCAAGAGGACCCTGGCAAGGCGCTGTGGCGCAAGCCCCGGCCTTCACCGATCCCGGGACTCTGGCAGACTGCTCCCGGCTTGGCCCCACGCCCGCCTCCGCTTCCATCCCGCACCGCACCGCACCGCACCGCACCGCACCGCACCGCACCACGTCGGGCCGCTCACTGGGAAGAGGGTGGAAGCGAGCGTGGGGCATCAGGCCGGCCGTGCCTTCTGGGCGCCCCCCCTCCCGCCGGGTTCTCAGCGCCTCCTCCCCAGTCGCAGGGCGAGCGCAGCCAGCCCGGAGGCCCCAGCGCCCCCACAGAACATCACCAGCGCGAGCCTGCAGCCCTAGCTGGGCCTCGCGAAACGCCGGGGGCCCTGGGGATGGGGGCTGGAGGGAGGGAAGAGGTCCGGGACCCAGGGAGCCCAGTCCTGTGGCGGAGTCTGTGTTTGGGGTCTCGCTGCCCCGCCCGCTCCTGTGTTTTTGGATCCACCCACCCAGCCCCCACCCTCCAGTCCCCAGGCGCCAGCCCCCGGTCCCGCCCTCGCCGCACCCCCCCACCCCTCCGTGCGGGTGCAGTGTCAGGAAAGGTGCAAAGCTGGGGCGTGGCTTCCAGCCGGTGCAGTGGGATTTCGCCCGGTGCGGGGAGCGGGGAGCGGGGAGCGGACCCCTTGTGAAGTGCCGTGGGGTGTGCGGGCTCGGGGGGGGCGGGGCGGGGCGGGGCGGGGCCAGGCTAGGCCAGGCCAGGCCGCTTTGCCGGCCCGGGAGGGGCTGAGGGAGCAGTGGCCGCCGGGGTGTGTTTGGCCCCCGGAGCCGCGCTCCCCTCCCCGGGGAGAGAGGGACACACGGAGGGAGGGGGAGGGGCGGCGGGCGCCAAAGGAGAGGTCAAGGAGGCCAGAGGCAACAGGCAACAGGCAAAAGGCAAAAGCCTACAGCACCCGGTATTCCCAGGCGGTCTCCCATCCAAGTACTAACCAGGCCCGACCCTGCTTAGCTTCCGAGATCAGACGAGATCGGGCGCGTTCAGGGTGGTATGGCCGTAGACGCCGGCGGCTGCCGCTGGGCGCCTCAAGAGCCTGCTCCACGCATCCCAAGCCCAGCGGGTGCCGCGCTTCACCCATGCACGCGCCTGCCTGCCTGCCTGCCTGCCTGCCTGGCTGCCTGCCTCGCTGCCGCCGCCCTCCGCCGCGGGCCCCGGGCGGGTGGCGGAGGCGGCGCAAGAGGACCCTGGCAAGGCGCTGTGGCGCAAGCCCCGGCCTTCACCGATCCCGGGACTCTGGCAGACTGCTCCCGGCTTGGCCCCACGCCCGCCTCCGCTTCCATCCCGCACCGCACCGCACCGCACCGCACCGCACCACGTCGGGCCGCTCACTGGGAAGAGGGTGGAAGCGAGCGTGGGGCATCAGGCCGGCCGTGCCTTCTGGGCGCCCCCCCTCCCGCCGGGTTCTCAGCGCCTCCTCCCCAGTCGCAGGGCGAGCGCAGCCAGCCCGGAGGCCCCAGCGCCCCCACAGAACATCACCAGCGCGAGCCCGCAGCCCTAGCTGGGCCTCGCGAAACGCCGGGGGCCCTGGGGATGGGGGCTGGAGGGAGGGAAGAGGTCCGGGACCCAGGGAGCCCAGTCCTGTGGCGGAGTCTGTGTTTGGGGTCTCGCTGCCCCGCCCGCTCCTGTGTTTTTGGATCCACCCACCCAGCCCCCACCCTCCAGTCCCCAGGCGCCAGCCCCCGGTCCCGCCCTCGCCGCACCCCCCCACCCCTCCGTGCGGGTGCAGTGTCAGGAAAGGTGCAAAGCTGGGGCGTGGCTTCCAGCCGGTGCAGTGGGATTTCGCCCGGTGCGGGGAGCGGGGAGCGGGGAGCGGACCCCTTGTGAAGTGCCGTGGGGTGTGCGGGCTCGGGGGGGGGGCGGGGCGGGGCGGGGCGGGGCCAGGCTAGGCCAGGCCAGGCCGCTTTGCCGGCCCGGGAGGGGCTGAGGGAGCAGTGGCCGCCGGGGTGTGTTTGGCCCCCGGAGCCGCGCTCCCCTCCCCGGGGAGAGAGGGACACACGGAGGGAGGGGGAGGGGCGGCGGGCGCCAAAGGAGAGGTCAAGGAGGCCAGAGGCAACAGGCAACAGGCAAAAGGCAAAAGCCTACAGCACCCGGTATTCCCAGGCGGTCTCCCATCCAAGTACTAACCAGGCCCGACCCTGCTTAGCTTCCGAGATCAGACGAGATCGGGCGCGTTCAGGGTGGTATGGCCGTAGACGCCGGCGGCTGCCGCTGGGCGCCTCAAGAGCCTGCTCCACGCATCCCAAGCCCAGCGGGTGCCGCGCTTCACCCATGCACGCGCCTGCCTGCCTGCCTGCCTGCCTGCCTGGCTGCCTGCCTCGCTGCCGCCGCCCTCCGCCGCGGGCCCCGGGCGGGTGGCGGAGGCGGCGCAAGAGGACCCTGGCAAGGCGCTGTGGCGCAAGCCCCGGCCTTCACCGATCCCGGGACTCTGGCAGACTGCTCCCGGCTTGGCCCCACGCCCGCCTCCGCTTCCATCCCGCACCGCACCGCACCGCACCGCACCGCACCACGTCGGGCCGCTCACTGGGAAGAGGGTGGAAGCGAGCGTGGGGCATCAGGCCGGCCGTGCCTTCTGGGCGCCCCCCCTCCCGCCGGGTTCTCAGCGCCTCCTCCCCAGTCGCAGGGCGAGCGCAGCCAGCCCGGAGGCCCCAGCGCCCCCACAGAACATCACCAGCGCGAGCCCGCAGCCCTAGCTGGGCCTCGCGAAACGCCGGGGGCCCTGGGGATGGGGGCTGGAGGGAGGGAAGAGGTCCGGGACCCAGGGAGCCCAGTCCTGTGGCGGAGTCTGTGTTTGGGGTCTCGCTGCCCCGCCCGCTCCTGTGTTTTTGGATCCACCCACCCAGCCCCCACCCTCCAGTCCCCAGGCGCCAGCCCCCGGTCCCGCCCTCGCCGCACCCCCCCACCCCTCCGTGCGGGTGCAGTGTCAGGAAAGGTGCAAAGCTGGGGCGTGGCTTCCAGCCGGTGCAGTGGGATTTCGCCCGGTGCGGGGAGCGGGGAGCGGGGAGCGGACCCCTTGTGAAGTGCCGTGGGGTGTGCGGGCTCGGGGGGGGCGGGGCGGGGCGGGGCGGGGCCAGGCTAGGCCAGGCCAGGCCGCTTTGCCGGCCCGGGAGGGGCTGAGGGAGCAGTGGCCGCCGGGGTGTGTTTGGCCCCCGGAGCCGCGCTCCCCTCCCCGGGGAGAGAGGGACACACGGAGGGAGGGGGAGGGGCGGCGGGCGCCAAAGGAGAGGTCAAGGAGGCCAGAGGCAACAGGCAACAGGCAAAAGGCAAAAGCCTACAGCACCCGGTATTCCCGGGCGGTCTCCCATCCAAGTACTAACCAGGCCCGACCCTGCTTAGCTTCCGAGATCAGACGAGATCGGGCGCGTTCAGGGTGGTATGGCCGTAGACGCCGGCGGCTGCCGCTGGGCGCCTCAAGAGCCTGCTCCACGCATCCCAAGCCCAGCGGGTGCCGCGCTTCACCCATGCACGCGCCTGCCTGCCTGCCTGCCTGCCTGCCTGCCTGGCTGCCTGCCTCGCTGCCGCCGCCCTCCGCCGCGGGCCCCGGGCGGGTGGCGGAGGCGGCGCAAGAGGACCCTGGCAAGGCGCTGTGGCGCAAGCCCCGGCCTTCACCGATCCCGGGACTCTGGCAGACTGCTCCCGGCTTGGCCCCACGCCCGCCTCCGCTTCCATCCCGCACCGCACCGCACCGCACCGCACCGCACCGCACCGCACCACGTCGGGCCGCTCACTGGGAAGAGGGTGGAAGCGAGCGTGGGGCATCAGGCCGGCCGTGCCTTCTGGGCGCCCCCCCTCCCGCCGGGTTCTCAGCGCCTCCTCCCCAGTCGCAGGGCGAGCGCAGCCAGCCCGGAGGCCCCAGCGCCCCCACAGAACATCACCAGCGCGAGCCCGCAGCCCTAGCTGGGCCTCGCGAAACGCCGGGGGCCCTGGGGATGGGGGCTGGAGGGAGGGAAGAGGTCCGGGACCCAGGGAGCCCAGTCCTGTGGCGGAGTCTGTGTTTGGGGTCTCGCTGCCCCGCCCGCTCCTGTGTTTTTGGATCCACCCACCCAGCCCCCACCCTCCAGTCCCCAGGCGCCAGCCCCCGGTCCCGCCCTCGCCGCACCCCCCCACCCCTCCGTGCGGGTGCAGTGTCAGGAAAGGTGCAAAGCTGGGGCGTGGCTTCCAGCCGGTGCAGTGGGATTTCGCCCGGTGCGGGGAGCGGGGAGCGGGGAGCGGACCCCTTGTGAAGTGCCGTGGGGTGTGCGGGCTCGGGGGGGGGGCGGGGCGGGGCGGGGCGGGGCCAGGCTAGGCCAGGCCAGGCCGCTTTGCCGGCCCGGGAGGGGCTGAGGGAGCAGTGGCCGCCGGGGTGTGTTTGGCTCCCGGAGCCGCGCTCCCCTCCCCGGGGAGAGAGGGACACACGGAGGGAGGGGGAGGGGCGGCGGGCGCCAAAGGAGAGGTCAAGGAGGCCAGAGGCAACAGGCAACAGGCAAAAGGCAAAAGCCTACAGCACCCGGTATTCCCGGGCGGTCTCCCATCCAACTACTAACCAGGCCCGACCCTGCTTAGCTTCCGAGATCAGACGAGATCGGGCGCGTTCAGGGTGGTATGGCCGTAGACGCCGGCGGCTGCCGCTGGGCGCCTCAAGAGCCTGCTCCACGCATCCCAAGCCCAGCGGGTGCCGCGCTTCACCCATGCACGCGCCTGCCTGCCTGCCTGCCTGCCTGCCTGCCTGGCTGCCTGCCTCGCTGCCGCCGCCCTCCGCCGCGGGCCCCGGGCGGGTGGCGGAGGCGGCGCAAGAGGACCCTGGCAAGGCGCTGTGGCGCAAGCCCCGGCCTTCACCGATCCCGGGACTCTGGCAGACTGCTCCCGGCTTGGCCCCACGCCCGCCTCCGCTTCCATCCCGCACCGCACCGCACCGCACCGCACCGCACCGCACCGCACCGCACCACGTCGGGCCGCTCACTGGGAAGAGGGTGGAAGCGAGCGTGGGGCATCAGGCCGGCCGTGCCTTCTGGGCGCCCCCCCTCCCGCCGGGTTCTCAGCGCCTCCTCCCCAGTCGCAGGGCGAGCGCAGCCAGCCCGGAGGCCCCAGCGCCCCCACAGAACATCACCAGCGCGAGCCCGCAGCCCTAGCTGGGCCTCGCGAAACGCCGGGGGCCCTGGGGATGGGGGCTGGAGGGAGGGAAGAGGTCCGGGACCCAGGGAGCCCAGTCCTGTGGCGGAGTCTGTGTTTGGGGTCTCGCTGCCCCGCCCGCTCCTGTGTTTTTGGATCCACCCACCCAGCCCCCACCCTCCAGTCCCCAGGCGCCAGCCCCCGGTCCCGCCCTCGCCGCACCCCCCCACCCCTCCGTGCGGGTGCAGTGTCAGGAAAGGTGCAAAGCTGGGGCGTGGCTTCCAGCCGGTGCAGTGGGATTTCGCCCGGTGCGGGGAGCGGGGAGCGGGGAGCGGACCCCTTGTGAAGTGCCGTGGGGTGTGCGGGCTCGGGGGGGGCGGGGCGGGGCGGGGCGGGGCCAGGCTAGGCCAGGCCAGGCCGCTTTGCCGGCCCGGGAGGGGCTGAGGGAGCAGTGGCCGCCGGGGTGTGTTTGGCCCCCGGAGCCGCGCTCCCCTCCCCGGGGAGAGAGGGACACACGGAGGGAGGGGGAGGGGCGGCGGGCGCCAAAGGAGAGGTCAAGGAGGCCAGAGGCAACAGGCAACAGGCAAAAGGCAAAAGCCTACAGCACCCGGTATTCCCAGGCGGTCTCCCATCCAAGTACTAACCAGGCCCGACCCTGCTTAGCTTCCGAGATCAGACGAGATCGGGCGCGTTCAGGGTGGTATGGCCGTAGACGCCGGCGGCTGCCGCTGGGCGCCTCAAGAGCCTGCTCCACGCATCCCAAGCCCAGCGGGTGCCGCGCTTCACCCATGCACGCGCCTGCCTGCCTGCCTGCCTGCCTGCCTGCCTGGCTGCCTGCCTCGCTGCCGCCGCCCTCCGCCGCGGGCCCCGGGCGGGTGGCGGAGGCGGCGCAAGAGGACCCTGGCAAGGCGCTGTGGCGCAAGCCCCGGCCTTCACCGATCCCGGGACTCTGGCAGACTGCTCCCGGCTTGGCCCCACGCCCGCCTCCGCTTCCATCCCGCACCGCACCGCACCGCACCGCACCACGTCGGGCCGCTCACTGGGAAGAGGGTGGAAGCGAGCGTGGGGCATCAGGCCGGCCGTGCCTTCTGGGCGCCCCCCCTCCCGCCGGGTTCTCAGCGCCTCCTCCCCAGTCGCAGGGCGAGCGCAGCCAGCCCGGAGGCCCCAGCGCCCCCACAGAACATCACCAGCGCGAGCCCGCAGCCCTAGCTGGGCCTCGCGAAACGCCGGGGGCCCTGGGGATGGGGGCTGGAGGGAGGGAAGAGGTCCGGGACCCAGGGAGCCCAGTCCTGTGGCGGAGTCTGTGTTTGGGGTCTCGCTGCCCCGCCCGCTCCTGTGTTTTTGGATCCACCCACCCAGCCCCCACCCTCCAGTCCCCAGGCGCCAGCCCCCGGTCCCGCCCTCGCCGCACCCCCCCACCCCTCCGTGCGGGTGCAGTGTCAGGAAAGGTGCAAAGCTGGGGCGTGGCTTCCAGCCGGTGCAGTGGGATTTCGCCCGGTGCGGGGAGCGGGGAGCGGGGAGCGGACCCCTTGTGAAGTGCCGTGGGGTGTGCGGGCTCGGGGGGGGGGCGGGGCGGGGCGGGGCGGGGCCAGGCTAGGCCAGGCCAGGCCGCTTTGCCGGCCCGGGAGGGGCTGAGGGAGCAGTGGCCGCCGGGGTGTGTTTGGCCCCCGGAGCCGCGCTCCCCTCCCCGGGGAGAGAGGGACACACGGAGGGAGGGGGAGGGGCGGCGGGCGCCAAAGGAGAGGTCAAGGAGGCCAGAGGCAACAGGCAACAGGCAAAAGGCAAAAGCCTACAGCACCCGGTATTCCCAGGCGGTCTCCCATCCAAGTACTAACCAGGCCCGACCCTGCTTAGCTTCCGAGATCAGACGAGATCGGGCGCGTTCAGGGTGGTATGGCCGTAGACGCCGGCGGCTGCCGCTGGGCGCCTCAAGAGCCTGCTCCACGCATCCCAAGCCCAGCGGGTGCCGCGCTTCACCCATGCACGCGCCTGCCTGCCTGCCTGCCTGCCTGCCTGGCTGCCTGCCTCGCTGCCGCCGCCCTCCGCCGCGGGCCCCGGGCGGGTGGCGGAGGCGGCGCAAGAGGACCCTGGCAAGGCGCTGTGGCGCAAGCCCCGGCCTTCACCGATCCCGGGACTCTGGCAGACTGCTCCCGGCTTGGCCCCACGCCCGCCTCCGCTTCCATCCCGCACCGCACCGCACCGCACCGCACCGCACCACGTCGGGCCGCTCACTGGGAAGAGGGTGGAAGCGAGCGTGGGGCATCAGGCCGGCCGTGCCTTCTGGGCGCCCCCCCTCCCGCCGGGTTCTCAGCGCCTCCTCCCCAGTCGCAGGGCGAGCGCAGCCAGCCCGGAGGCCCCAGCGCCCCCACAGAACATCACCAGCGCGAGCCCGCAGCCCTAGCTGGGCCTCGCGAAACGCCGGGGGCCCTGGGGATGGGGGCTGGAGGGAGGGAAGAGGTCCGGGACCCAGGGAGCCCAGTCCTGTGGCGGAGTCTGTGTTTGGGGTCTCGCTGCCCCGCCCGCTCCTGTGTTTTTGGATCCACCCACCCAGCCCCCACCCTCCAGTCCCCAGGCGCCAGCCCCCGGTCCCGCCCTCGCCGCACCCCCCCACCCCTCCGTGCGGGTGCAGTGTCAGGAAAGGTGCAAAGCTGGGGCGTGGCTTCCAGCCGGTGCAGTGGGATTTCGCCCGGTGCGGGGAGCGGGGAGCGGGGAGCGGACCCCTTGTGAAGTGCCGTGGGGTGTGCGGGCTCGGGGGGGGGGCGGGGCGGGGCGGGGCGGGGCCAGGCTAGGCCAGGCCAGGCCGCTTTGCCGGCCCGGGAGGGGCTGAGGGAGCAGTGGCCGCCGGGGTGTGTTTGGCTCCCGGAGCCGCGCTCCCCTCCCCGGGGAGAGAGGGACACACGGAGGGAGGGGGAGGGGCGGCGGGCGCCAAAGGAGAGGTCAAGGAGGCCAGAGGCAACAGGCAACAGGCAAAAGGCAAAAGCCTACAGCACCCGGTATTCCCAGGCGGTCTCCCATCCAAGTACTAACCAGGCCCGACCCTGCTTAGCTTCCGAGATCAGACGAGATCGGGCGCGTTCAGGGTGGTATGGCCGTAGACGCCGGCGGCTGCCGCTGGGCGCCTCAAGAGCCTGCTCCACGCATCCCAAGCCCAGCGGGTGCCGCGCTTCACCCATGCACGCGCCTGCCTGCCTGCCTGCCTGCCTGCCTGCCTGGCTGCCTGCCTCGCTGCCGCCGCCCTCCGCCGCGGGCCCCGGGCGGGTGGCGGAGGCGGCGCAAGAGGACCCTGGCAAGGCGCTGTGGCGCAAGCCCCGGCCTTCACCGATCCCGGGACTCTGGCAGACTGCTCCCGGCTTGGCCCCACGCCCGCCTCCGCTTCCATCCCGCACCGCACCGCACCGCACCGCACCACGTCGGGCCGCTCACTGGGAAGAGGGTGGAAGCGAGCGTGGGGCATCAGGCCGGCCGTGCCTTCTGGGCGCCCCCCCTCCCGCCGGGTTCTCAGCGCCTCCTCCCCAGTCGCAGGGCGAGCGCAGCCAGCCCGGAGGCCCCAGCGCCCCCACAGAACATCACCAGCGCGAGCCCGCAGCCCTAGCTGGGCCTCGCGAAACGCCGGGGGCCCTGGGGATGGGGGCTGGAGGGAGGGAAGAGGTCCGGGACCCAGGGAGCCCAGTCCTGTGGCGGAGTCTGTGTTTGGGGTCTCGCTGCCCCGCCCGCTCCTGTGTTTTTGGATCCACCCACCCAGCCCCCACCCTCCAGTCCCCAGGCGCCAGCCCCCGGTCCCGCCCTCGCCGCACCCCCCCACCCCTCCGTGCGGGTGCAGTGTCAGGAAAGGTGCAAAGCTGGGGCGTGGCTTCCAGCCGGTGCAGTGGGATTTCGCCCGGTGCTGGGAGCGGGGAGCGGGGAGCGGACCCCTTGTGAAGTGCCGTGGGGTGTGCGGGCTCGGGGGGGGGGCGGGGCGGGGCGGGGCGGGGCCAGGCTAGGCCAGGCCAGGCCGCTTTGCCGGCCCGGGAGGGGCTGAGGGAGCAGTGGCCGCCGGGGTGTGTTTGGCTCCCGGAGCCGCGCTCCCCTCCCCGGGGAGAGAGGGACACACGGAGGGAGGGGGAGGGGCGGCGGGCGCCAAAGGAGAGGTCAAGGAGGCCAGAGGCAACAGGCAACAGGCAAAAGGCAAAAGCCTACAGCACCCGGTATTCCCGGGCGGTCTCCCATCCAAGTACTAACCAGGCCCGACCCTGCTTAGCTTCCGAGATCAGACGTGATCGGGCGCGTTCAGGGTGGTATGGCCGTAGACGCCGGCGGCTGCCGCTGGGCGCCTCAAGAGCCTGCTCCACGCATCCCAAGCCCAGCGGGTGCCGCGCTTCACCCATGCACGCGCCTGCCTGCCTGCCTGCCTGCCTGCCTGCCTGGCTGCCTGCCTCGCTGCCGCCGCCCTCCGCCGCGGGCCCCGGGCGGGTGGCGGAGGCGGCGCAAGAGGACCCTGGCAAGGCGCTGTGGCGCAAGCCCCGGCCTTCACCGATCCCGGGACTCTGGCAGACTGCTCCCGGCTTGGCCCCACGCCCGCCTCCGCTTCCATCCCGCACCGCACCGCACCGCACCGCACCGCACCGCACCGCACCACGTCGGGCCGCTCACTGGGAAGAGGGTGGAAGCGAGCGTGGGGCATCAGGCCGGCCGTGCCTTCTGGGCGCCCCCCCTCCCGCCGGGTTCTCAGCGCCTCCTCCCCAGTCGCAGGGCGAGCGCAGCCAGCCCGGAGGCCCCAGCGCCCCCACAGAACATCACCAGCGCGAGCCCGCAGCCCTAGCTGGGCCTCGCGAAACGCCGGGGGCCCTGGGGATGGGGGCTGGAGGGAGGGAAGAGGTCCGGGACCCAGGGAGCCCAGTCCTGTGGCGGAGTCTGTGTTTGGGGTCTCGCTGCCCCGCCCGCTCCTGTGTTTTTGGATCCACCCACCCAGCCCCCACCCTCCAGTCCCCAGGCGCCAGCCCCCGGTCCCGCCCTCGCCGCACCCCCCCACCCCTCCGTGCGGGTGCAGTGTCAGGAAAGGTGCAAAGCTGGGGCGTGGCTTCCAGCCGGTGCAGTGGGATTTCGCCCGGTGCGGGGAGCGGGGAGCGGGGAGCGGACCCCTTGTGAAGTGCCGTGGGGTGTGCGGGCTCGGGGGGGGGGCGGGGCGGGGCGGGGCGGGGCCAGGCTAGGCCAGGCCAGGCCGCTTTGCCGGCCCGGGAGGGGCTGAGGGAGCAGTGGCCGCCGGGGTGTGTTTGGCCCCCGGAGCCGCGCTCCCCTCCCCGGGGAGAGAGGGACACACGGAGGGAGGGGGAGGGGCGGCGGGCGCCAAAGGAGAGGTCAAGGAGGCCAGAGGCAACAGGCAACAGGCAAAAGGCAAAAGCCTACAGCACCCGGTATTCCCAGGCGGTCTCCCATCCAAGTACTAACCAGGCCCGACCCTGCTTAGCTTCCGAGATCAGACGAGATCGGGCGCGTTCAGGGTGGTATGGCCGTAGACGCCGGCGGCTGCCGCTGGGCGCCTCAAGAGCCTGCTCCACGCATCCCAAGCCCAGCGGGTGCCGCGCTTCACCCATGCACGCGCCTGCCTGCCTGCCTGCCTGCCTGCCTGCCTGGCTGCCTGCCTCGCTGCCGCCGCCCTCCGCCGCGGGCCCCGGGCGGGTGGCGGAGGCGGCGCAAGAGGACCCTGGCAAGGCGCTGTGGCGCAAGCCCCGGCCTTCACCGATCCCGGGACTCTGGCAGACTTCTCCCGGCTTGGCCCCACGCCCGCCTCCGCTTCCATCCCGCACCGCACCGCACCGCACCGCACCGCACCACGTCGGGCCGCTCACTGGGAAGAGGGTGGAAGCGAGCGTGGGGCATCAGGCCGGCCGTGCCTTCTGGGCGCCCCCCCTCCCGCCGGGTTCTCAGCGCCTCCTCCCCAGTCGCAGGGCGAGCGCAGCCAGCCCGGAGGCCCCAGCGCCCCCACAGAACATCACCAGCGCGAGCCCGCAGCCCTAGCTGGGCCTCGCGAAACGCCGGGGGCCCTGGGGATGGGGGCTGGAGGGAGGGAAGAGGTCCGGGACCCAGGGAGCCCAGTCCTGTGGCGGAGTCTGTGTTTGGGGTCTCGCTGCCCCGCCCGCTCCTGTGTTTTTGGATCCACCCACCCAGCCCCCACCCTCCAGTCCCCAGGCGCCAGCCCCCGGTCCCGCCCTCGCCGCACCCCCCCACCCCTCCGTGCGGGTGCAGTGTCAGGAAAGGTGCAAAGCTGGGGCGTGGCTTCCAGCCGGTGCAGTGGGATTTCGCCCGGTGCGGGGAGCGGGGAGCGGGGAGCGGACCCCTTGTGAAGTGCCGTGGGGTGTGCGGGCTCGGGGGGGGGGCGGGGCGGGGCGGGGCGGGGCCAGGCTAGGCCAGGCCAGGCCGCTTTGCCGGCCCGGGAGGGGCTGAGGGAGCAGTGGCCGCCGGGGTGTGTTTGGCTCCCGGAGCCGCGCTCCCCTCCCCGGGGAGAGAGGGACACACGGAGGGAGGGGGAGGGGCGGCGGGCGCCAAAGGAGAGGTCAAGGAGGCCAGAGGCAACAGGCAACAGGCAAAAGGCAAAAGCCTACAGCACCCGGTATTCCCGGGCGGTCTCCCATCCAAGTACTAACCAGGCCCGACCCTGCTTAGCTTCCGAGATCAGACGAGATCGGGCGCGTTCAGGGTGGTATGGCCGTAGACGCCGGCGGCTGCCGCTGGGCGCCTCAAGAGCCTGCTCCACGCATCCCAAGCCCAGCGGGTGCCGCGCTTCACCCATGCACGCGCCTGCCTGCCTGCCTGCCTGCCTGCCTGGCTGCCTGCCTCGCTGCCGCCGCCCTCCGCCGCGGGCCCCGGGCGGGTGGCGGAGGCGGCGCAAGAGGACCCTGGCAAGGCGCTGTGGCGCAAGCCCCGGCCTTCACCGATCCCGGGACTCTGGCAGACTTCTCCCGGCTTGGCCCCACGCCCGCCTCCGCTTCCATCCCGCACCGCACCGCACCGCACCGCACCGCACCACGTCGGGCCGCTCACTGGGAAGAGGGTGGAAGCGAGCGTGGGGCATCAGGCCGGCCGTGCCTTCTGGGCGCCCCCCCTCCCGCCGGGTTCTCAGCGCCTCCTCCCCAGTCGCAGGGCGAGCGCAGCCAGCCCGGAGGCCCCAGCGCCCCCACAGAACATCACCAGCGCGAGCCCGCAGCCCTAGCTGGGCCTCGCGAAACGCCGGGGGCCCTGGGGATGGGGGCTGGAGGGAGGGAAGAGGTCCGGGACCCAGGGAGCCCAGTCCTGTGGCGGAGTCTGTGTTTGGGGTCTCGCTGCCCCGCCCGCTCCTGTGTTTTTGGATCCACCCACCCAGCCCCCACCCTCCAGTCCCCAGGCGCCAGCCCCCGGTCCCGCCCTCGCCGCACCCCCCCACCCCTCCGTGCGGGTGCAGTGTCAGGAAAGGTGCAAAGCTGGGGCGTGGCTTCCAGCCGGTGCAGTGGGATTTCGCCCGGTGCGGGGAGCGGGGAGCGGGGAGCGGACCCCTTGTGAAGTGCCGTGGGGTGTGCGGGCTCGGGGGGGGGGCGGGGCGGGGCGGGGCGGGGCCAGGCTAGGCCAGGCCAGGCCGCTTTGCCGGCCCGGGAGGGGCTGAGGGAGCAGTGGCCGCCGGGGTGTGTTTGGCCCCCGGAGCCGCGCTCCCCTCCCCGGGGAGAGAGGGACACACGGAGGGAGGGGGAGGGGCGGCGGGCGCCAAAGGAGAGGTCAAGGAGGCCAGAGGCAACAGGCAACAGGCAAAAGGCAAAAGCCTACAGCACCCGGTATTCCCAGGCGGTCTCCCATCCAAGTACTAACCAGGCCCGACCCTGCTTAGCTTCCGAGATCAGACGAGATCGGGCGCGTTCAGGGTGGTATGGCCGTAGACGCCGGCGGCTGCCGCTGGGCGCCTCAAGAGCCTGCTCCACGCATCCCAAGCCCAGCGGGTGCCGCGCTTCACCCATGCACGCGCCTGCCTGCCTGCCTGCCTGCCTGCCTGCCTGGCTGCCTGCCTCGCTGCCGCCGCCCTCCGCCGCGGGCCCCGGGCGGGTGGCGGAGGCGGCGCAAGAGGACCCTGGCAAGGCGCTGTGGCGCAAGCCCCGGCCTTCACCGATCCCGGGACTCTGGCAGACTGCTCCCGGCTTGGCCCCACGCCCGCCTCCGCTTCCATCCCGCACCGCACCGCACCGCACCGCACCACGTCGGGCCGCTCACTGGGAAGAGGGTGGAAGCGAGCGTGGGGCATCAGGCCGGCCGTGCCTTCTGGGCGCCCCCCCTCCCGCCGGGTTCTCAGCGCCTCCTCCCCAGTCGCAGGGCGAGCGCAGCCAGCCCGGAGGCCCCAGCGCCCCCACAGAACATCACCAGCGCGAGCCCGCAGCCCTAGCTGGGCCTCGCGAAACGCCGGGGGCCCTGGGGATGGGGGCTGGAGGGAGGGAAGAGGTCCGGGACCCAGGGAGCCCAGTCCTGTGGCGGAGTCTGTGTTTGGGGTCTCGCTGCCCCGCCCGCTCCTGTGTTTTTGGATCCACCCACCCAGCCCCCACCCTCCAGTCCCCAGGCGCCAGCCCCCGGTCCCGCCCTCGCCGCACCCCCCCACCCCTCCGTGCGGGTGCAGTGTCAGGAAAGGTGCAAAGCTGGGGCGTGGCTTCCAGCCGGTGCAGTGGGATTTCGCCCGGTGCGGGGAGCGGGGAGCGGGGAGCGGACCCCTTGTGAAGTGCCGTGGGGTGTGCGGGCTCGGGGGGGGCGGGGCGGGGCGGGGCGGGGCCAGGCTAGGCCAGGCCAGGCCGCTTTGCCGGCCCGGGAGGGGCTGAGGGAGCAGTGGCCGCCGGGGTGTGTTTGGCCCCCGGAGCCGCGCTCCCCTCCCCGGGGAGAGAGGGACACACGGAGGGAGGGGGAGGGGCGGCGGGCGCCAAAGGAGAGGTCAAGGAGGCCAGAGGCAACAGGCAACAGGCAAAAGGCAAAAGCCTACAGCACCCGGTATTCCCAGGCGGTCTCCCATCCAAGTACTAACCAGGCCCGACCCTGCTTAGCTTCCGAGATCAGACGAGATCGGGCGCGTTCAGGGTGGTATGGCCGTAGACGCCGGCGGCTGCCGCTGGGCGCCTCAAGAGCCTGCTCCACGCATCCCAAGCCCAGCGGGTGCCGCGCTTCACCCATGCACGCGCCTGCCTGCCTGCCTGCCTGCCTGCCTGCCTGGCTGCCTGCCTCGCTGCCGCCGCCCTCCGCCGCGGGCCCCGGGCGGGTGGCGGAGGCGGCGCAAGAGGACCCTGGCAAGGCGCTGTGGCGCAAGCCCCGGCCTTCACCGATCCCGGGACTCTGGCAGACTGCTCCCGGCTTGGCCCCACGCCCGCCTCCGCTTCCATCCCGCACCGCACCGCACCGCACCGCACCGCACCGCACCGCACCACGTCGGGCCGCTCACTGGGAAGAGGGTGGAAGCGAGCGTGGGGCATCAGGCCGGCCGTGCCTTCTGGGCGCCCCCCCTCCCGCCGGGTTCTCAGCGCCTCCTCCCCAGTCGCAGGGCGAGCGCAGCCAGCCCGGAGGCCCCAGCGCCCCCACAGAACATCACCAGCGCGAGCCCGCAGCCCTAGCTGGGCCTCGCGAAACGCCGGGGGCCCTGGGGATGGGGGCTGGAGGGAGGGAAGAGGTCCGGGACCCAGGGAGCCCAGTCCTGTGGCGGAGTCTGTGTTTGGGGTCTCGCTGCCCCGCCCGCTCCTGTGTTTTTGGATCCACCCACCCAGCCCCCACCCTCCAGTCCCCAGGCGCCAGCCCCCGGTCCCGCCCTCGCCGCACCCCCCCACCCCTCCGTGCGGGTGCAGTGTCAGGAAAGGTGCAAAGCTGGGGCGTGGCTTCCAGCCGGTGCAGTGGGATTTCGCCCGGTGCGGGGAGCGGGGAGCGGGGAGCGGACCCCTTGTGAAGTGCCGTGGGGTGTGCGGGCTCGGGGGGGGGGCGGGGCGGGGCGGGGCGGGGCCAGGCTAGGCCAGGCCAGGCCGCTTTGCCGGCCCGGGAGGGGCTGAGGGAGCAGTGGCCGCCGGGGTGTGTTTGGCTCCCGGAGCCGCGCTCCCCTCCCCGGGGAGAGAGGGACACACGGAGGGAGGGGGAGGGGCGGCGGGCGCCAAAGGAGAGGTCAAGGAGGCCAGAGGCAACAGGCAACAGGCAAAAGGCAAAAGCCTACAGCACCCGGTATTCCCGGGCGGTCTCCCATCCAAGTACTAACCAGGCCCGACCCTGCTTAGCTTCCGAGATCAGACGAGATCGGGCGCGTTCAGGGTGGTATGGCCGTAGACGCCGGCGGCTGCCGCTGGGCGCCTCAAGAGCCTGCTCCACGCATCCCAAGCCCAGCGGGTGCCGCGCTTCACCCATGCACGCGCCTGCCTGCCTGCCTGCCTGCCTGCCTGCCTGGCTGCCTGCCTCGCTGCCGCCGCCCTCCGCCGCGGGCCCCGGGCGGGTGGCGGAGGCGGCGCAAGAGGACCCTGGCAAGGCGCTGTGGCGCAAGCCCCGGCCTTCACCGATCCCGGGACTCTGGCAGACTGCTCCCGGCTTGGCCCCACGCCCGCCTCCGCTTCCATCCCGCACCGCACCGCACCGCACCGCACCGCACCGCACCACGTCGGGCCGCTCACTGGGAAGAGGGTGGAAGCGAGCGTGGGGCATCAGGCCGGCCGTGCCTTCTGGGCGCCCCCCCTCCCGCCGGGTTCTCAGCGCCTCCTCCCCAGTCGCAGGGCGAGCGCAGCCAGCCCGGAGGCCCCAGCGCCCCCACAGAACATCACCAGCGCGAGCCCGCAGCCCTAGCTGGGCCTCGCGAAACGCCGGGGGCCCTGGGGATGGGGGCTGGAGGGAGGGAAGAGGTCCGGGACCCAGGGAGCCCAGTCCTGTGGCGGAGTCTGTGTTTGGGGTCTCGCTGCCCCGCCCGCTCCTGTGTTTTTGGATCCACCCACCCAGCCCCCACCCTCCAGTCCCCAGGCGCCAGCCCCCGGTCCCGCCCTCGCCGCACCCCCCCACCCCTCCGTGCGGGTGCAGTGTCAGGAAAGGTGCAAAGCTGGGGCGTGGCTTCCAGCCGGTGCAGTGGGATTTCGCCCGGTGCGGGGAGCGGGGAGCGGGGAGCGGACCCCTTGTGAAGTGCCGTGGGGTGTGCGGGCTCGGGGGGGGCGGGGCGGGGCGGGGCGGGGCCAGGCTAGGCCAGGCCAGGCCGCTTTGCCGGCCCGGGAGGGGCTGAGGGAGCAGTGGCCGCCGGGGTGTGTTTGGCCCCCGGAGCCGCGCTCCCCTCCCCGGGGAGAGAGGGACACACGGAGGGAGGGGGAGGGGCGGCGGGCGCCAAAGGAGAGGTCAAGGAGGCCAGAGGCAACAGGCAACAGGCAAAAGGCAAAAGCCTACAGCACCCGGTATTCCCAGGCGGTCTCCCATCCAAGTACTAACCAGGCCCGACCCTGCTTAGCTTCCGAGATCAGACGAGATCGGGCGCGTTCAGGGTGGTATGGCCGTAGACGCCGGCGGCTGCCGCTGGGCGCCTCAAGAGCCTGCTCCACGCATCCCAAGCCCAGCGGGTGCCGCGCTTCACCCATGCACGCGCCTGCCTGCCTGCCTGCCTGCCTGCCTGCCTGGCTGCCTGCCTCGCTGCCGCCGCCCTCCGCCGCGGGCCCCGGGCGGGTGGCGGAGGCGGCGCAAGAGGACCCTGGCAAGGCGCTGTGGCGCAAGCCCCGGCCTTCACCGATCCCGGGACTCTGGCAGACTGCTCCCGGCTTGGCCCCACGCCCGCCTCCGCTTCCATCCCGCACCGCACCGCACCGCACCGCACCGCACCGCACCACGTCGGGCCGCTCACTGGGAAGAGGGTGGAAGCGAGCGTGGGGCATCAGGCCGGCCGTGCCTTCTGGGCGCCCCCCCTCCCGCCGGGTTCTCAGCGCCTCCTCCCCAGTCGCAGGGCGAGCGCAGCCAGCCCGGAGGCCCCAGCGCCCCCACAGAACATCACCAGCGCGAGCCCGCAGCCCTAGCTGGGCCTCGCGAAACGCCGGGGGCCCTGGGGATGGGGGCTGGAGGGAGGGAAGAGGTCCGGGACCCAGGGAGCCCAGTCCTGTGGCGGAGTCTGTGTTTGGGGTCTCGCTGCCCCGCCCGCTCCTGTGTTTTTGGATCCACCCACCCAGCCCCCACCCTCCAGTCCCCAGGCGCCAGCCCCCGGTCCCGCCCTCGCCGCACCCCCCCACCCCTCCGTGCGGGTGCAGTGTCAGGAAAGGTGCAAAGCTGGGGCGTGGCTTCCAGCCGGTGCAGTGGGATTTCGCCCGGTGCGGGGAGCGGGGAGCGGGGAGCGGACCCCTTGTGAAGTGCCGTGGGGTGTGCGGGCTCGGGGGGGGGGCGGGGCGGGGCGGGGCGGGGCCAGGCTAGGCCAGGCCAGGCCGCTTTGCCGGCCCGGGAGGGGCTGAGGGAGCAGTGGCCGCCGGGGTGTGTTTGGCCCCCGGAGCCGCGCTCCCCTCCCCGGGGAGAGAGGGACACACGGAGGGAGGGGGAGGGGCGGCGGGCGCCAAAGGAGAGGTCAAGGAGGCCAGAGGCAACAGGCAACAGGCAAAAGGCAAAAGCCTACAGCACCCGGTATTCCCGGGCGGTCTCCCATCCAAGTACTAACCAGGCCCGACCCTGCTTAGCTTCCGAGATCAGACGAGATCGGGCGCGTTCAGGGTGGTATGGCCGTAGACGCCGGCGGCTGCCGCTGGGCGCCTCAAGAGCCTGCTCCACGCATCCCAAGCCCAGCGGGTGCCGCGCTTCACCCATGCACGCGCCTGCCTGCCTGCCTGCCTGCCTGCCTGGCTGCCTGCCTCGCTGCCGCCGCCCTCCGCCGCGGGCCCCGGGCGGGTGGCGGAGGCGGCGCAAGAGGACCCTGGCAAGGCGCTGTGGCGCAAGCCCCGGCCTTCACCGATCCCGGGACTCTGGCAGACTTCTCCCGGCTTGGCCCCACGCCCGCCTCCGCTTCCATCCCGCACCGCACCGCACCGCACCGCACCGCACCACGTCGGGCCGCTCACTGGGAAGAGGGTGGAAGCGAGCGTGGGGCATCAGGCCGGCCGTGCCTTCTGGGCGCCCCCCCTCCCGCCGGGTTCTCAGCGCCTCCTCCCCAGTCGCAGGGCGAGCGCAGCCAGCCCGGAGGCCCCAGCGCCCCCACAGAACATCACCAGCGCGAGCCCGCAGCCCTAGCTGGGCCTCGCGAAACGCCGGGGGCCCTGGGGATGGGGGCTGGAGGGAGGGAAGAGGTCCGGGACCCAGGGAGCCCAGTCCTGTGGCGGAGTCTGTGTTTGGGGTCTCGCTGCCCCGCCCGCTCCTGTGTTTTTGGATCCACCCACCCAGCCCCCACCCTCCAGTCCCCAGGCGCCAGCCCCCGGTCCCGCCCTCGCCGCACCCCCCCACCCCTCCGTGCGGGTGCAGTGTCAGGAAAGGTGCAAAGCTGGGGCGTGGCTTCCAGCCGGTGCAGTGGGATTTCGCCCGGTGCGGGGAGCGGGGAGCGGGGAGCGGACCCCTTGTGAAGTGCCGTGGGGTGTGCGGGCTCGGGGGGGGGGCGGGGCGGGGCGGGGCGGGGCCAGGCTAGGCCAGGCCAGGCCGCTTTGCCGGCCCGGGAGGGGCTGAGGGAGCAGTGGCCGCCGGGGTGTGTTTGGCCCCCGGAGCCGCGCTCCCCTCCCCGGGGAGAGAGGGACACACGGAGGGAGGGGGAGGGGCGGCGGGCGCCAAAGGAGAGGTCAAGGAGGCCAGAGGCAACAGGCAACAGGCAAAAGGCAAAAGCCTACAGCACCCGGTATTCCCAGGCGGTCTCCCATCCAAGTACTAACCAGGCCCGACCCTGCTTAGCTTCCGAGATCAGACGAGATCGGGCGCGTTCAGGGTGGTATGGCCGTAGACGCCGGCGGCTGCCGCTGGGCGCCTCAAGAGCCTGCTCCACGCATCCCAAGCCCAGCGGGTGCCGCGCTTCACCCATGCACGCGCCTGCCTGCCTGCCTGCCTGCCTGCCTGCCTGCCTGGCTGCCTGCCTCGCTGCCGCCGCCCTCCGCCGCGGGCCCCGGGCGGGTGGCGGAGGCGGCGCAAGAGGACCCTGGCAAGGCGCTGTGGCGCAAGCCCCGGCCTTCACCGATCCCGGGACTCTGGCAGACTGCTCCCGGCTTGGCCCCACGCCCGCCTCCGCTTCCATCCCGCACCGCACCGCACCGCACCGCACCGCACCACGTCGGGCCGCTCACTGGGAAGAGGGTGGAAGCGAGCGTGGGGCATCAGGCCGGCCGTGCCTTCTGGGCGCCCCCCCTCCCGCCGGGTTCTCAGCGCCTCCTCCCCAGTCGCAGGGCGAGCGCAGCCAGCCCGGAGGCCCCAGCGCCCCCACAGAACATCACCAGCGCGAGCCCGCAGCCCTAGCTGGGCCTCGCGAAACGCCGGGGGCCCTGGGGATGGGGGCTGGAGGGAGGGAAGAGGTCCGGGACCCAGGGAGCCCAGTCCTGTGGCGGAGTCTGTGTTTGGGGTCTCGCTGCCCCGCCCGCTCCTGTGTTTTTGGATCCACCCACCCAGCCCCCACCCTCCAGTCCCCAGGCGCCAGCCCCCGGTCCCGCCCTCGCCGCACCCCCCCACCCCTCCGTGCGGGTGCAGTGTCAGGAAAGGTGCAAAGCTGGGGCGTGGCTTCCAGCCGGTGCAGTGGGATTTCGCCCGGTGCGGGGAGCGGGGAGCGGGGAGCGGACCCCTTGTGAAGTGCCGTGGGGTGTGCGGGCTCGGGGGGGGGGCGGGGCGGGGCGGGGCGGGGCCAGGCTAGGCCAGGCCAGGCCGCTTTGCCGGCCCGGGAGGGGCTGAGGGAGCAGTGGCCGCCGGGGTGTGTTTGGCCCCCGGAGCCGCGCTCCCCTCCCCGGGGAGAGAGGGACACACGGAGGGAGGGGGAGGGGCGGCGGGCGCCAAAGGAGAGGTCAAGGAGGCCAGAGGCAACAGGCAACAGGCAAAAGGCAAAAGCCTACAGCACCCGGTATTCCCAGGCGGTCTCCCATCCAAGTACTAACCAGGCCCGACCCTGCTTAGCTTCCGAGATCAGACGAGATCGGGCGCGTTCAGGGTGGTATGGCCGTAGACGCCGGCGGCTGCCGCTGGGCGCCTCAAGAGCCTGCTCCACGCATCCCAAGCCCAGCGGGTGCCGCGCTTCACCCATGCACGCGCCTGCCTGCCTGCCTGCCTGCCTGCCTGCCTGCCTGGCTGCCTGCCTCGCTGCCGCCGCCCTCCGCCGCGGGCCCCGGGCGGGTGGCGGAGGCGGCGCAAGAGGACCCT
The DNA here is from genome assembly GCF_028749965.1 of Puma concolor. NCBI lineage: Eukaryota > Metazoa > Chordata > Mammalia > Carnivora > Felidae > Puma > Puma concolor. The sequence continues at coordinate 14,773 of NW_028240234.1, read as the reverse complement.
GGCAAGGCGCTGTGGCGCAAGCCCCGGCCTTCACCGATCCCGGGACTCTGGCAGACTGCTCCCGGCTTGGCCCCACGCCCGCCTCCGCTTCCATCCCGCACCGCACCGCACCGCACCGCACCGCACCACGTCGGGCCGCTCACTGGGAAGAGGGTGGAAGCGAGCGTGGGGCATCAGGCCGGCCGTGCCTTCTGGGCGCCCCCCCTCCCGCCGGGTTCTCAGCGCCTCCTCCCCAGTCGCAGGGCGAGCGCAGCCAGCCCGGAGGCCCCAGCGCCCCCACAGAACATCACCAGCGCGAGCCCGCAGCCCTAGCTGGGCCTCGCGAAACGCCGGGGGCCCTGGGGATGGGGGCTGGAGGGAGGGAAGAGGTCCGGGACCCAGGGAGCCCAGTCCTGTGGCGGAGTCTGTGTTTGGGGTCTCGCTGCCCCGCCCGCTCCTGTGTTTTTGGATCCACCCACCCAGCCCCCACCCTCCAGTCCCCAGGCGCCAGCCCCCGGTCCCGCCCTCGCCGCACCCCCCCACCCCTCCGTGCGGGTGCAGTGTCAGGAAAGGTGCAAAGCTGGGGCGTGGCTTCCAGCCGGTGCAGTGGGATTTCGCCCGGTGCGGGGAGCGGGGAGCGGGGAGCGGACCCCTTGTGAAGTGCCGTGGGGTGTGCGGGCTCGGGGGGGGGCGGGGCGGGGCGGGGCGGGGCCAGGCTAGGCCAGGCCAGGCCGCTTTGCCGGCCCGGGAGGGGCTGAGGGAGCAGTGGCCGCCGGGGTGTGTTTGGCCCCCGGAGCCGCGCTCCCCTCCCCGGGGAGAGAGGGACACACGGAGGGAGGGGGAGGGGCGGCGGGCGCCAAAGGAGAGGTCAAGGAGGCCAGAGGCAACAGGCAACAGGCAAAAGGCAAAAGCCTACAGCACCCGGTATTCCCAGGCGGTCTCCCATCCAAGTACTAACCAGGCCCGACCCTGCTTAGCTTCCGAGATCAGACGAGATCGGGCGCGTTCAGGGTGGTATGGCCGTAGACGCCGGCGGCTGCCGCTGGGCGCCTCAAGAGCCTGCTCCACGCATCCCAAGCCCAGCGGGTGCCGCGCTTCACCCATGCACGCGCCTGCCTGCCTGCCTGCCTGCCTGCCTGCCTGCCTGGCTGCCTGCCTCGCTGCCGCCGCCCTCCGCCGCGGGCCCCGGGCGGGTGGCGGAGGCGGCGCAAGAGGACCCTGGCAAGGCGCTGTGGCGCAAGCCCCGGCCTTCACCGATCCCGGGACTCTGGCAGACTGCTCCCGGCTTGGCCCCACGCCCGCCTCCGCTTCCATCCCGCACCGCACCGCACCGCACCGCACCGCACCACGTCGGGCCGCTCACTGGGAAGAGGGTGGAAGCGAGCGTGGGGCATCAGGCCGGCCGTGCCTTCTGGGCGCCCCCCCTCCCGCCGGGTTCTCAGCGCCTCCTCCCCAGTCGCAGGGCGAGCGCAGCCAGCCCGGAGGCCCCAGCGCCCCCACAGAACATCACCAGCGCGAGCCCGCAGCCCTAGCTGGGCCTCGCGAAACGCCGGGGGCCCTGGGGATGGGGGCTGGAGGGAGGGAAGAGGTCCGGGACCCAGGGAGCCCAGTCCTGTGGCGGAGTCTGTGTTTGGGGTCTCGCTGCCCCGCCCGCTCCTGTGTTTTTGGATCCACCCACCCAGCCCCCACCCTCCAGTCCCCAGGCGCCAGCCCCCGGTCCCGCCCTCGCCGCACCCCCCCACCCCTCCGTGCGGGTGCAGTGTCAGGAAAGGTGCAAAGCTGGGGCGTGGCTTCCAGCCGGTGCAGTGGGATTTCGCCCGGTGCGGGGAGCGGGGAGCGGGGAGCGGACCCCTTGTGAAGTGCCGTGGGGTGTGCGGGCTCGGGGGGGGGGCGGGGCGGGGCGGGGCGGGGCCAGGCTAGGCCAGGCCAGGCCGCTTTGCCGGCCCGGGAGGGGCTGAGGGAGCAGTGGCCGCCGGGGTGTGTTTGGCCCCCGGAGCCGCGCTCCCCTCCCCGGGGAGAGAGGGACACACGGAGGGAGGGGGAGGGGCGGCGGGCGCCAAAGGAGAGGTCAAGGAGGCCAGAGGCAACAGGCAACAGGCAAAAGGCAAAAGCCTACAGCACCCGGTATTCCCAGGCGGTCTCCCATCCAAGTACTAACCAGGCCCGACCCTGCTTAGCTTCCGAGATCAGACGAGATCGGGCGCGTTCAGGGTGGTATGGCCGTAGACGCCGGCGGCTGCCGCTGGGCGCCTCAAGAGCCTGCTCCACGCATCCCAAGCCCAGCGGGTGCCGCGCTTCACCCATGCACGCGCCTGCCTGCCTGCCTGCCTGCCTGCCTGCCTGCCTGGCTGCCTGCCTCGCTGCCGCCGCCCTCCGCCGCGGGCCCCGGGCGGGTGGCGGAGGCGGCGCAAGAGGACCCTGGCAAGGCGCTGTGGCGCAAGCCCCGGCCTTCACCGATCCCGGGACTCTGGCAGACTGCTCCCGGCTTGGCCCCACGCCCGCCTCCGCTTCCATCCCGCACCGCACCGCACCGCACCGCACCACGTCGGGCCGCTCACTGGGAAGAGGGTGGAAGCGAGCGTGGGGCATCAGGCCGGCCGTGCCTTCTGGGCGCCCCCCCTCCCGCCGGGTTCTCAGCGCCTCCTCCCCAGTCGCAGGGCGAGCGCAGCCAGCCCGGAGGCCCCAGCGCCCCCACAGAACATCACCAGCGCGAGCCCGCAGCCCTAGCTGGGCCTCGCGAAACGCCGGGGGCCCTGGGGATGGGGGCTGGAGGGAGGGAAGAGGTCCGGGACCCAGGGAGCCCAGTCCTGTGGCGGAGTCTGTGTTTGGGGTCTCGCTGCCCCGCCCGCTCCTGTGTTTTTGGATCCACCCACCCAGCCCCCACCCTCCAGTCCCCAGGCGCCAGCCCCCGGTCCCGCCCTCGCCGCACCCCCCCACCCCTCCGTGCGGGTGCAGTGTCAGGAAAGGTGCAAAGCTGGGGCGTGGCTTCCAGCCGGTGCAGTGGGATTTCGCCCGGTGCGGGGAGCGGGGAGCGGGGAGCGGACCCCTTGTGAAGTGCCGTGGGGTGTGCGGGCTCGGGGGGGGGCGGGGCGGGGCGGGGCGGGGCCAGGCTAGGCCAGGCCAGGCCGCTTTGCCGGCCCGGGAGGGGCTGAGGGAGCAGTGGCCGCCGGGGTGTGTTTGGCCCCCGGAGCCGCGCTCCCCTCCCCGGGGAGAGAGGGACACACGGAGGGAGGGGGAGGGGCGGCGGGCGCCAAAGGAGAGGTCAAGGAGGCCAGAGGCAACAGGCAACAGGCAAAAGGCAAAAGCCTACAGCACCCGGTATTCCCAGGCGGTCTCCCATCCAAGTACTAACCAGGCCCGACCCTGCTTAGCTTCCGAGATCAGACGAGATCGGGCGCGTTCAGGGTGGTATGGCCGTAGACGCCGGCGGCTGCCGCTGGGCGCCTCAAGAGCCTGCTCCACGCATCCCAAGCCCAGCGGGTGCCGCGCTTCACCCATGCACGCGCCTGCCTGCCTGCCTGCCTGCCTGCCTGCCTGCCTGGCTGCCTGCCTCGCTGCCGCCGCCCTCCGCCGCGGGCCCCGGGCGGGTGGCGGAGGCGGCGCAAGAGGACCCTGGCAAGGCGCTGTGGCGCAAGCCCCGGCCTTCACCGATCCCGGGACTCTGGCAGACTGCTCCCGGCTTGGCCCCACGCCCGCCTCCGCTTCCATCCCGCACCGCACCGCACCGCACCGCACCGCACCACGTCGGGCCGCTCACTGGGAAGAGGGTGGAAGCGAGCGTGGGGCATCAGGCCGGCCGTGCCTTCTGGGCGCCCCCCCTCCCGCCGGGTTCTCAGCGCCTCCTCCCCAGTCGCAGGGCGAGCGCAGCCAGCCCGGAGGCCCCAGCGCCCCCACAGAACATCACCAGCGCGAGCCCGCAGCCCTAGCTGGGCCTCGCGAAACGCCGGGGGCCCTGGGGATGGGGGCTGGAGGGAGGGAAGAGGTCCGGGACCCAGGGAGCCCAGTCCTGTGGCGGAGTCTGTGTTTGGGGTCTCGCTGCCCCGCCCGCTCCTGTGTTTTTGGATCCACCCACCCAGCCCCCACCCTCCAGTCCCCAGGCGCCAGCCCCCGGTCCCGCCCTCGCCGCACCCCCCCACCCCTCCGTGCGGGTGCAGTGTCAGGAAAGGTGCAAAGCTGGGGCGTGGCTTCCAGCCGGTGCAGTGGGATTTCGCCCGGTGCGGGGAGCGGGGAGCGGGGAGCGGACCCCTTGTGAAGTGCCGTGGGGTGTGCGGGCTCGGGGGGGGGGCGGGGCGGGGCGGGGCGGGGCCAGGCTAGGCCAGGCCAGGCCGCTTTGCCGGCCCGGGAGGGGCTGAGGGAGCAGTGGCCGCCGGGGTGTGTTTGGCTCCCGGAGCCGCGCTCCCCTCCCCGGGGAGAGAGGGACACACGGAGGGAGGGGGAGGGGCGGCGGGCGCCAAAGGAGAGGTCAAGGAGGCCAGAGGCAACAGGCAACAGGCAAAAGGCAAAAGCCTACAGCACCCGGTATTCCCAGGCGGTCTCCCATCCAAGTACTAACCAGGCCCGACCCTGCTTAGCTTCCGAGATCAGACGAGATCGGGCGCGTTCAGGGTGGTATGGCCGTAGACGCCGGCGGCTGCCGCTGGGCGCCTCAAGAGCCTGCTCCACGCATCCCAAGCCCAGCGGGTGCCGCGCTTCACCCATGCACGCGCCTGCCTGCCTGCCTGCCTGCCTGCCTGCCTGGCTGCCTGCCTCGCTGCCGCCGCCCTCCGCCGCGGGCCCCGGGCGGGTGGCGGAGGCGGCGCAAGAGGACCCTGGCAAGGCGCTGTGGCGCAAGCCCCGGCCTTCACCGATCCCGGGACTCTGGCAGACTGCTCCCGGCTTGGCCCCACGCCCGCCTCCGCTTCCATCCCGCACCGCACCGCACCGCACCGCACCACGTCGGGCCGCTCACTGGGAAGAGGGTGGAAGCGAGCGTGGGGCATCAGGCCGGCCGTGCCTTCTGGGCGCCCCCCCTCCCGCCGGGTTCTCAGCGCCTCCTCCCCAGTCGCAGGGCGAGCGCAGCCAGCCCGGAGGCCCCAGCGCCCCCACAGAACATCACCAGCGCGAGCCCGCAGCCCTAGCTGGGCCTCGCGAAACGCCGGGGGCCCTGGGGATGGGGGCTGGAGGGAGGGAAGAGGTCCGGGACCCAGGGAGCCCAGTCCTGTGGCGGAGTCTGTGTTTGGGGTCTCGCTGCCCCGCCCGCTCCTGTGTTTTTGGATCCACCCACCCAGCCCCCACCCTCCAGTCCCCAGGCGCCAGCCCCCGGTCCCGCCCTCGCCGCACCCCCCCACCCCTCCGTGCGGGTGCAGTGTCAGGAAAGGTGCAAAGCTGGGGCGTGGCTTCCAGCCGGTGCAGTGGGATTTCGCCCGGTGCGGGGAGCGGGGAGCGGGGAGCGGACCCCTTGTGAAGTGCCGTGGGGTGTGCGGGCTCGGGGGGGGGCGGGGCGGGGCGGGGCGGGGCCAGGCTAGGCCAGGCCAGGCCGCTTTGCCGGCCCGGGAGGGGCTGAGGGAGCAGTGGCCGCCGGGGTGTGTTTGGCCCCCGGAGCCGCGCTCCCCTCCCCGGGGAGAGAGGGACACACGGAGGGAGGGGGAGGGGCGGCGGGCGCCAAAGGAGAGGTCAAGGAGGCCAGAGGCAACAGGCAACAGGCAAAAGGCAAAAGCCTACAGCACCCGGTATTCCCAGGCGGTCTCCCATCCAAGTACTAACCAGGCCCGACCCTGCTTAGCTTCCGAGATCAGACGAGATCGGGCGCGTTCAGGGTGGTATGGCCGTAGACGCCGGCGGCTGCCGCTGGGCGCCTCAAGAGCCTGCTCCACGCATCCCAAGCCCAGCGGGTGCCGCGCTTCACCCATGCACGCGCCTGCCTGCCTGCCTGCCTGCCTGCCTGCCTGCCTGGCTGCCTGCCTCGCTGCCGCCGCCCTCCGCCGCGGGCCCCGGGCGGGTGGCGGAGGCGGCGCAAGAGGACCCTGGCAAGGCGCTGTGGCGCAAGCCCCGGCCTTCACCGATCCCGGGACTCTGGCAGACTGCTCCCGGCTTGGCCCCACGCCCGCCTCCGCTTCCATCCCGCACCGCACCGCACCGCACCGCACCGCACCACGTCGGGCCGCTCACTGGGAAGAGGGTGGAAGCGAGCGTGGGGCATCAGGCCGGCCGTGCCTTCTGGGCGCCCCCCCTCCCGCCGGGTTCTCAGCGCCTCCTCCCCAGTCGCAGGGCGAGCGCAGCCAGCCCGGAGGCCCCAGCGCCCCCACAGAACATCACCAGCGCGAGCCCGCAGCCCTAGCTGGGCCTCGCGAAACGCCGGGGGCCCTGGGGATGGGGGCTGGAGGGAGGGAAGAGGTCCGGGACCCAGGGAGCCCAGTCCTGTGGCGGAGTCTGTGTTTGGGGTCTCGCTGCCCCGCCCGCTCCTGTGTTTTTGGATCCACCCACCCAGCCCCCACCCTCCAGTCCCCAGGCGCCAGCCCCCGGTCCCGCCCTCGCCGCACCCCCCCACCCCTCCGTGCGGGTGCAGTGTCAGGAAAGGTGCAAAGCTGGGGCGTGGCTTCCAGCCGGTGCAGTGGGATTTCGCCCGGTGCGGGGAGCGGGGAGCGGGGAGCGGACCCCTTGTGAAGTGCCGTGGGGTGTGCGGGCTCGGGGGGGGGGGCGGGGCGGGGCGGGGCGGGGCCAGGCTAGGCCAGGCCAGGCCGCTTTGCCGGCCCGGGAGGGGCTGAGGGAGCAGTGGCCGCCGGGGTGTGTTTGGCCCCCGGAGCCGCGCTCCCCTCCCCGGGGAGAGAGGGACACACGGAGGGAGGGGGAGGGGCGGCGGGCGCCAAAGGAGAGGTCAAGGAGGCCAGAGGCAACAGGCAACAGGCAAAAGGCAAAAGCCTACAGCACCCGGTATTCCCAGGCGGTCTCCCATCCAAGTACTAACCAGGCCCGACCCTGCTTAGCTTCCGAGATCAGACGAGATCGGGCGCGTTCAGGGTGGTATGGCCGTAGACGCCGGCGGCTGCCGCTGGGCGCCTCAAGAGCCTGCTCCACGCATCCCAAGCCCAGCGGGTGCCGCGCTTCACCCATGCACGCGCCTGCCTGCCTGCCTGCCTGCCTGCCTGGCTGCCTGCCTCGCTGCCGCCGCCCTCCGCCGCGGGCCCCGGGCGGGTGGCGGAGGCGGCGCAAGAGGACCCTGGCAAGGCGCTGTGGCGCAAGCCCCGGCCTTCACCGATCCCGGGACTCTGGCAGACTGCTCCCGGCTTGGCCCCACGCCCGCCTCCGCTTCCATCCCGCACCGCACCGCACCGCACCGCACCGCACCGCACCGCACCACGTCGGGCCGCTCACTGGGAAGAGGGTGGAAGCGAGCGTGGGGCATCAGGCCGGCCGTGCCTTCTGGGCGCCCCCCCTCCCGCCGGGTTCTCAGCGCCTCCTCCCCAGTCGCAGGGCGAGCGCAGCCAGCCCGGAGGCCCCAGCGCCCCCACAGAACATCACCAGCGCGAGCCCGCAGCCCTAGCTGGGCCTCGCGAAACGCCGGGGGCCCTGGGGATGGGGGCTGGAGGGAGGGAAGAGGTCCGGGACCCAGGGAGCCCAGTCCTGTGGCGGAGTCTGTGTTTGGGGTCTCGCTGCCCCGCCCGCTCCTGTGTTTTTGGATCCACCCACCCAGCCCCCACCCTCCAGTCCCCAGGCGCCAGCCCCCGGTCCCGCCCTCGCCGCACCCCCCCACCCCTCCGTGCGGGTGCAGTGTCAGGAAAGGTGCAAAGCTGGGGCGTGGCTTCCAGCCGGTGCAGTGGGATTTCGCCCGGTGCGGGGAGCGGGGAGCGGGGAGCGGACCCCTTGTGAAGTGCCGTGGGGTGTGCGGGCTCGGGGGGGGGCGGGGCGGGGCGGGGCGGGGCCAGGCTAGGCCAGGCCAGGCCGCTTTGCCGGCCCGGGAGGGGCTGAGGGAGCAGTGGCCGCCGGGGTGTGTTTGGCCCCCGGAGCCGCGCTCCCCTCCCCGGGGAGAGAGGGACACACGGAGGGAGGGGGAGGGGCGGCGGGCGCCAAAGGAGAGGTCAAGGAGGCCAGAGGCAACAGGCAACAGGCAAAAGGCAAAAGCCTACAGCACCCGGTATTCCCAGGCGGTCTCCCATCCAAGTACTAACCAGGCCCGACCCTGCTTAGCTTCCGAGATCAGACGAGATCGGGCGCGTTCAGGGTGGTATGGCCGTAGACGCCGGCGGCTGCCGCTGGGCGCCTCAAGAGCCTGCTCCACGCATCCCAAGCCCAGCGGGTGCCGCGCTTCACCCATGCACGCGCCTGCCTGCCTGCCTGCCTGCCTGCCTGCCTGCCTGGCTGCCTGCCTCGCTGCCGCCGCCCTCCGCCGCGGGCCCCGGGCGGGTGGCGGAGGCGGCGCAAGAGGACCCTGGCAAGGCGCTGTGGCGCAAGCCCCGGCCTTCACCGATCCCGGGACTCTGGCAGACTGCTCCCGGCTTGGCCCCACGCCCGCCTCCGCTTCCATCCCGCACCGCACCGCACCGCACCGCACCGCACCACGTCGGGCCGCTCACTGGGAAGAGGGTGGAAGCGAGCGTGGGGCATCAGGCCGGCCGTGCCTTCTGGGCGCCCCCCCTCCCGCCGGGTTCTCAGCGCCTCCTCCCCAGTCGCAGGGCGAGCGCAGCCAGCCCGGAGGCCCCAGCGCCCCCACAGAACATCACCAGCGCGAGCCCGCAGCCCTAGCTGGGCCTCGCGAAACGCCGGGGGCCCTGGGGATGGGGGCTGGAGGGAGGGAAGAGGTCCGGGACCCAGGGAGCCCAGTCCTGTGGCGGAGTCTGTGTTTGGGGTCTCGCTGCCCCGCCCGCTCCTGTGTTTTTGGATCCACCCACCCAGCCCCCACCCTCCAGTCCCCAGGCGCCAGCCCCCGGTCCCGCCCTCGCCGCACCCCCCCACCCCTCCGTGCGGGTGCAGTGTCAGGAAAGGTGCAAAGCTGGGGCGTGGCTTCCAGCCGGTGCAGTGGGATTTCGCCCGGTGCGGGGAGCGGGGAGCGGGGAGCGGACCCCTTGTGAAGTGCCGTGGGGTGTGCGGGCTCGGGGGGGGGCGGGGCGGGGCGGGGCGGGGCCAGGCTAGGCCAGGCCAGGCCGCTTTGCCGGCCCGGGAGGGGCTGAGGGAGCAGTGGCCGCCGGGGTGTGTTTGGCCCCCGGAGCCGCGCTCCCCTCCCCGGGGAGAGAGGGACACACGGAGGGAGGGGGAGGGGCGGCGGGCGCCAAAGGAGAGGTCAAGGAGGCCAGAGGCAACAGGCAACAGGCAAAAGGCAAAAGCCTACAGCACCCGGTATTCCCAGGCGGTCTCCCATCCAAGTACTAACCAGGCCCGACCCTGCTTAGCTTCCGAGATCAGACGAGATCGGGCGCGTTCAGGGTGGTATGGCCGTAGACGCCGGCGGCTGCCGCTGGGCGCCTCAAGAGCCTGCTCCACGCATCCCAAGCCCAGCGGGTGCCGCGCTTCACCCATGCACGCGCCTGCCTGCCTGCCTGCCTGCCTGCCTGCCTGCCTGGCTGCCTGCCTCGCTGCCGCCGCCCTCCGCCGCGGGCCCCGGGCGGGTGGCGGAGGCGGCGCAAGAGGACCCTGGCAAGGCGCTGTGGCGCAAGCCCCGGCCTTCACCGATCCCGGGACTCTGGCAGACTGCTCCCGGCTTGGCCCCACGCCCGCCTCCGCTTCCATCCCGCACCGCACCGCACCGCACCGCACCGCACCACGTCGGGCCGCTCACTGGGAAGAGGGTGGAAGCGAGCGTGGGGCATCAGGCCGGCCGTGCCTTCTGGGCGCCCCCCCTCCCGCCGGGTTCTCAGCGCCTCCTCCCCAGTCGCAGGGCGAGCGCAGCCAGCCCGGAGGCCCCAGCGCCCCCACAGAACATCACCAGCGCGAGCCCGCAGCCCTAGCTGGGCCTCGCGAAACGCCGGGGGCCCTGGGGATGGGGGCTGGAGGGAGGGAAGAGGTCCGGGACCCAGGGAGCCCAGTCCTGTGGCGGAGTCTGTGTTTGGGGTCTCGCTGCCCCGCCCGCTCCTGTGTTTTTGGATCCACCCACCCAGCCCCCACCCTCCAGTCCCCAGGCGCCAGCCCCCGGTCCCGCCCTCGCCGCACCCCCCCACCCCTCCGTGCGGGTGCAGTGTCAGGAAAGGTGCAAAGCTGGGGCGTGGCTTCCAGCCGGTGCAGTGGGATTTCGCCCGGTGCGGGGAGCGGGGAGCGGGGAGCGGACCCCTTGTGAAGTGCCGTGGGGTGTGCGGGCTCGGGGGGGGGGGCGGGGCGGGGCGGGGCGGGGCCAGGCTAGGCCAGGCCAGGCCGCTTTGCCGGCCCGGGAGGGGCTGAGGGAGCAGTGGCCGCCGGGGTGTGTTTGGCCCCCGGAGCCGCGCTCCCCTCCCCGGGGAGAGAGGGACACACGGAGGGAGGGGGAGGGGCGGCGGGCGCCAAAGGAGAGGTCAAGGAGGCCAGAGGCAACAGGCAACAGGCAAAAGGCAAAAGCCTACAGCACCCGGTATTCCCAGGCGGTCTCCCATCCAAGTACTAACCAGGCCCGACCCTGCTTAGCTTCCGAGATCAGACGAGATCGGGCGCGTTCAGGGTGGTATGGCCGTAGACGCCGGCGGCTGCCGCTGGGCGCCTCAAGAGCCTGCTCCACGCATCCCAAGCCCAGCGGGTGCCGCGCTTCACCCATGCACGCGCCTGCCTGCCTGCCTGCCTGCCTGCCTGGCTGCCTGCCTCGCTGCCGCCGCCCTCCGCCGCGGGCCCCGGGCGGGTGGCGGAGGCGGCGCAAGAGGACCCTGGCAAGGCGCTGTGGCGCAAGCCCCGGCCTTCACCGATCCCGGGACTCTGGCAGACTGCTCCCGGCTTGGCCCCACGCCCGCCTCCGCTTCCATCCCGCACCGCACCGCACCGCACCGCACCGCACCGCACCGCACCACGTCGGGCCGCTCACTGGGAAGAGGGTGGAAGCGAGCGTGGGGCATCAGGCCGGCCGTGCCTTCTGGGCGCCCCCCCTCCCGCCGGGTTCTCAGCGCCTCCTCCCCAGTCGCAGGGCGAGCGCAGCCAGCCCGGAGGCCCCAGCGCCCCCACAGAACATCACCAGCGCGAGCCCGCAGCCCTAGCTGGGCCTCGCGAAACGCCGGGGGCCCTGGGGATGGGGGCTGGAGGGAGGGAAGAGGTCCGGGACCCAGGGAGCCCAGTCCTGTGGCGGAGTCTGTGTTTGGGGTCTCGCTGCCCCGCCCGCTCCTGTGTTTTTGGATCCACCCACCCAGCCCCCACCCTCCAGTCCCCAGGCGCCAGCCCCCGGTCCCGCCCTCGCCGCACCCCCCCACCCCTCCGTGCGGGTGCAGTGTCAGGAAAGGTGCAAAGCTGGGGCGTGGCTTCCAGCCGGTGCAGTGGGATTTCGCCCGGTGCGGGGAGCGGGGAGCGGGGAGCGGACCCCTTGTGAAGTGCCGTGGGGTGTGCGGGCTCGGGGGGGGGCGGGGCGGGGCGGGGCGGGGCCAGGCTAGGCCAGGCCAGGCCGCTTTGCCGGCCCGGGAGGGGCTGAGGGAGCAGTGGCCGCCGGGGTGTGTTTGGCCCCCGGAGCCGCGCTCCCCTCCCCGGGGAGAGAGGGACACACGGAGGGAGGGGGAGGGGCGGCGGGCGCCAAAGGAGAGGTCAAGGAGGCCAGAGGCAACAGGCAACAGGCAAAAGGCAAAAGCCTACAGCACCCGGTATTCCCAGGCGGTCTCCCATCCAAGTACTAACCAGGCCCGACCCTGCTTAGCTTCCGAGATCAGACGAGATCGGGCGCGTTCAGGGTGGTATGGCCGTAGACGCCGGCGGCTGCCGCTGGGCGCCTCAAGAGCCTGCTCCACGCATCCCAAGCCCAGCGGGTGCCGCGCTTCACCCATGCACGCGCCTGCCTGCCTGCCTGCCTGCCTGCCTGCCTGCCTGGCTGCCTGCCTCGCTGCCGCCGCCCTCCGCCGCGGGCCCCGGGCGGGTGGCGGAGGCGGCGCAAGAGGACCCTGGCAAGGCGCTGTGGCGCAAGCCCCGGCCTTCACCGATCCCGGGACTCTGGCAGACTGCTCCCGGCTTGGCCCCACGCCCGCCTCCGCTTCCATCCCGCACCGCACCGCACCGCACCGCACCGCACCACGTCGGGCCGCTCACTGGGAAGAGGGTGGAAGCGAGCGTGGGGCATCAGGCCGGCCGTGCCTTCTGGGCGCCCCCCCTCCCGCCGGGTTCTCAGCGCCTCCTCCCCAGTCGCAGGGCGAGCGCAGCCAGCCCGGAGGCCCCAGCGCCCCCACAGAACATCACCAGCGCGAGCCCGCAGCCCTAGCTGGGCCTCGCGAAACGCCGGGGGCCCTGGGGATGGGGGCTGGAGGGAGGGAAGAGGTCCGGGACCCAGGGAGCCCAGTCCTGTGGCGGAGTCTGTGTTTGGGGTCTCGCTGCCCCGCCCGCTCCTGTGTTTTTGGATCCACCCACCCAGCCCCCACCCTCCAGTCCCCAGGCGCCAGCCCCCGGTCCCGCCCTCGCCGCACCCCCCCACCCCTCCGTGCGGGTGCAGTGTCAGGAAAGGTGCAAAGCTGGGGCGTGGCTTCCAGCCGGTGCAGTGGGATTTCGCCCGGTGCGGGGAGCGGGGAGCGGGGAGCGGACCCCTTGTGAAGTGCCGTGGGGTGTGCGGGCTCGGGGGGGGGGCGGGGCGGGGCGGGGCGGGGCCAGGCTAGGCCAGGCCAGGCCGCTTTGCCGGCCCGGGAGGGGCTGAGGGAGCAGTGGCCGCCGGGGTGTGTTTGGCCCCCGGAGCCGCGCTCCCCTCCCCGGGGAGAGAGGGACACACGGAGGGAGGGGGAGGGGCGGCGGGCGCCAAAGGAGAGGTCAAGGAGGCCAGAGGCAACAGGCAACAGGCAAAAGGCAAAAGCCTACAGCACCCGGTATTCCCAGGCGGTCTCCCATCCAAGTACTAACCAGGCCCGACCCTGCTTAGCTTCCGAGATCAGACGAGATCGGGCGCGTTCAGGGTGGTATGGCCGTAGACGCCGGCGGCTGCCGCTGGGCGCCTCAAGAGCCTGCTCCACGCATCCCAAGCCCAGCGGGTGCCGCGCTTCACCCATGCACGCGCCTGCCTGCCTGCCTGCCTGCCTGCCTGCCTGGCTGCCTGCCTCGCTGCCGCCGCCCTCCGCCGCGGGCCCCGGGCGGGTGGCGGAGGCGGCGCAAGAGGACCCTGGCAAGGCGCTGTGGCGCAAGCCCCGGCCTTCACCGATCCCGGGACTCTGGCAGACTGCTCCCGGCTTGGCCCCACGCCCGCCTCCGCTTCCATCCCGCACCGCACCGCACCGCACCGCACCGCACCGCACCGCACCACGTCGGGCCGCTCACTGGGAAGAGGGTGGAAGCGAGCGTGGGGCATCAGGCCGGCCGTGCCTTCTGGGCGCCCCCCCTCCCGCCGGGTTCTCAGCGCCTCCTCCCCAGTCGCAGGGCGAGCGCAGCCAGCCCGGAGGCCCCAGCGCCCCCACAGAACATCACCAGCGCGAGCCCGCAGCCCTAGCTGGGCCTCGCGAAACGCCGGGGGCCCTGGGGATGGGGGCTGGAGGGAGGGAAGAGGTCCGGGACCCAGGGAGCCCAGTCCTGTGGCGGAGTCTGTGTTTGGGGTCTCGCTGCCCCGCCCGCTCCTGTGTTTTTGGATCCACCCACCCAGCCCCCACCCTCCAGTCCCCAGGCGCCAGCCCCCGGTCCCGCCCTCGCCGCACCCCCCCACCCCTCCGTGCGGGTGCAGTGTCAGGAAAGGTGCAAAGCTGGGGCGTGGCTTCCAGCCGGTGCAGTGGGATTTCGCCCGGTGCGGGGAGCGGGGAGCGGGGAGCGGACCCCTTGTGAAGTGCCGTGGGGTGTGCGGGCTCGGGGGGGGGCGGGGCGGGGCGGGGCGGGGCCAGGCTAGGCCAGGCCAGGCCGCTTTGCCGGCCCGGGAGGGGCTGAGGGAGCAGTGGCCGCCGGGGTGTGTTTGGCCCCCGGAGCCGCGCTCCCCTCCCCGGGGAGAGAGGGACACACGGAGGGAGGGGGAGGGGCGGCGGGCGCCAAAGGATAGGTCAAGGAGGCCAGAGGCAACAGGCAACAGGCAAAAGGCAAAAGCCTACAGCACCCGGTATTCCCAGGCGGTCTCCCATCCAAGTACTAACCAGGCCCGACCCTGCTTAGCTTCCGAGATCAGACGAGATCGGGCGCGTTCAGGGTGGTATGGCCGTAGACGCCGGCGGCTGCCGCTGGGCGCCTCAAGAGCCTGCTCCACGCATCCCAAGCCCAGCGGGTGCCGCGCTTCACCCATGCACGCGCCTGCCTGCCTGCCTGCCTGCCTGCCTGGCTGCCTGCCTCGCTGCCGCCGCCCTCCGCCGCGGGCCCCGGGCGGGTGGCGGAGGCGGCGCAAGAGGACCCTGGCAAGGCGCTGTGGCGCAAGCCCCGGCCTTCACCGATCCCGGGACTCTGGCAGACTGCTCCCGGCTTGGCCCCACGCCCGCCTCCGCTTCCATCCCGCACCGCACCGCACCGCACCGCACCGCACCGCACCACGTCGGGCCGCTCACTGGGAAGAGGGTGGAAGCGAGCGTGGGGCATCAGGCCGGCCGTGCCTTCTGGGCGCCCCCCCTCCCGCCGGGTTCTCAGCGCCTCCTCCCCAGTCGCAGGGCGAGCGCAGCCAGCCCGGAGGCCCCAGCGCCCCCACAGAACATCACCAGCGCGAGCCCGCAGCCCTAGCTGGGCCTCGCGAAACGCCGGGGGCCCTGGGGATGGGGGCTGGAGGGAGGGAAGAGGTCCGGGACCCAGGGAG